>NW_019525549.1:1137242-1138160 GCF_002814215.2 Seriola lalandi dorsalis | reverse complement strand
GAGAAAATAATGTAGACAAAGGAAGAACTCCTGGCTTTAAAGCTTACGAGATATGGAATTAAACATCCTATACTGTCTGAGCTGAAGGAGCCGTACCGTGGATGCAGAGCCGGGGCTAAGCTAAAGGCTAGGAGATGGAGATATAAGCCTTTTCTACCATCGATCCTCATGGGAAATGTCAACTCTCTGGCTAACGAGTGTGATGAACTGGAGGCACTTGTGAAGAACCAGCGAGCACATCGTGAGTGTAGTCTCATGTGTTTCACGGAAACCTGGTTAAACGGATTTACCAGGCTTCACTGCAGTACGAGCGGACAGAGACGCCGGAGCAAGTGGGAAGAATAAAGGTGGAGGACTGGTTCTGCTTGTGAACAATAGATGGTGCAACCCCAGTCATATCACAGTGAAGGAGAAGATCTGCTGTCAGCATACTGAACTGTCAGCAGTTGGTCTCAGACTGTACTATGTACCGAGGGAGTTCTCACACATCGTCACCATAGTTGTTTACATTCAACCACGAGCAAAGCCTGTAGTCGCGTGTGACATCATCCACAAGACTGTTGCTAGAGTACAGACCCAGCACCCTGATGCATTTATTGCAATATATATATGTATGTATATATATTGCCATCGCCATTCGCCGAGGGTCCCGCCGGAATTTCCACTGTGACATCTCGGCAGCGGTGGGGTCCATCTGGTCCAGCTCTCGGCGTCCTCCGCGCTCCACCGGCCGGGTTGTCGGCCGCGGTGTGTTGACCCGCCTGGCCTCGTCGGCTGGCACCACCGCCGGCTGCGACGGCACCTCACTCGGCTTCGCTCTGCTGGACATCCGCTCGCTGACGGGTGGGGGACATCTCGTCCAGGACATCATCGCAGACCGTGGGCTAGACTTTCTTTGTTTGGCCGAGACATGGCAAC
>NW_019525549.1:1085422-1137192 GCF_002814215.2 Seriola lalandi dorsalis | reverse complement strand
TTAACTAAAGGATCTAATATAGCTACAAGATGCCAGGGGTTGCTAGGGCCATACATCAATGCATACTGGAGATTATGAGGGGACTGTTTCCAGGCAGGTACGGCATGTGTACGTGTCAAAACACTCTTTAATTACCAGTAATTAAATTATTATAGAGAGTGAGACAGCAGTCTGCACGCACTCTCATGGTGAGCTCTGGTTAAGCAGATTTTGGTTTTAAACACATAAAGTAGCTGTAAATGTCTGAGGAAACCCAGTAGTTAGATAACTTTGGAAGAACAGACGAAGTGTGTGAGTTCAGACCACTGGTGAACTGAAGACCATTTACTACATTATTAAACCGATCATTAAAGCATTCTAAACCAGTGGCTCCCAATCTTTTCGAACTCATGACCCACCTGAAAATTTCAAAAATATTGGCGGCCCCATAACAATATGACAGCATAACAATAAGTTCTCAGAGCACTTTTTATTTTAATGATAACAATCTAACATTCAGGACTGAACTTAAAAAAAGAGGAAGCTCAGTTTTTCTTTTTGTAAGACAAGAAAGAGTCTATCATCCTGTTTCTAACCAGCTATCTATTACGATATTCCTCTTTTTGTCATGGATGAAATCTTTCAGCGCACAATCAGACTGACACAGCAAAGAAGTACAAAGCTCCAAAAAATTGAAGGGAACACTTAAATCACACATTGGACCTTAATGATTTCAAGTTGAAAATCTTTACTGATGTACATTGTATAAATTGTTGAGAACTAAATGACGTAACAACGGTCAATGGAAACAAAAATCATCAACCCAATGAGGGTTGGATTCACAATTACACCGAAAATCAAAGTAAAAAATTGAAATCACAGGCTGATCCAACCGATGTGATAATGTGACTCAGTAGTGTGTATGGCCCCGCGTGCCTGTATGCGCCTCCTGACAACGTCTGGGCATGTTCCTGATGAGTTGGTGGATGGTGTCCTTTCGGATCTCCTCCCAGACCTGGATCAGGGTGTCAGTGAGCTCCTGGACAGTGTGTGGTGGTACATGGTGGCATAGGAAGAACCGATACATAACGTCCCATAGGTGCTCAGTTGGATTTAGGTCAGGGGAATGTGAGGGTCAGTCAATGGCATCAACGCCTTTGTCATCCAGGAACTGCCTACACAATCTGGCCACATGAGGCCGGGGCATTGTCCTGCACCAGGAGGAACCCAGGGTCACTGCACCAGCGTCAGGTCTGACAATCACTCTGAGGATTTCATCCCGTTACCTAACAGCAGTCAGGGCACTGCTGGCTGTGACATGGAGGTCTGTGCAACCCTCCAAGGATCTGCCTCCCCAGACCATCACTGACCAACCACCAAACCGATCATGCTGGATGATGTTACAGGCAGCATAACGTTCACCACGGCGTCTCCAGACTCTTTCACACCTGTCATATGTGCTCAGTGTGAACCTGCTGTCATCTGTCAAGAGAAAGGGGCGCCGATGGCGGACCTGCCAGTTCTGGTGTTCTCTGGTGAATGCCAATCGAGCTGCAGGGTGCTGGGCTGTGAGCACAGGTCCCACTAGAGGACGTGGGGGCCTCATGCCACCCTCATGGAGTCTGATTCTGACAGTTTGGTCAGAAACATGCACACCAGGAGCCTGCTGGAGGTCATGTTGTAGGGTTCTGGCAGTGCTCCTCCTGTTGCTCCTCTCACAAAGGAGCAGGTACCGGTCCTGCTGCTGGGTTGATGCCCTTCTACGGCCCTGTCCAGATCTCCTTGTGTAACGGCCGGTCTCCTGGTATCTCCTCCATGCGCTTATGACTGTGCTGGGAGACACAGCAAACCTTCTTGTGACTGCACGTATGGATGTGCCATCCTGGATGAGTTGGACTACCTGTGCAACCTGATTGACCTGCAGGTACCGCCTCATGCTACCAGTAGTGACAAGGACACCAGCAAAACACAGAACTAGAGAAGATTCAGTGAAGAAAGATCAGGAGAGAGCAACTGTCTGTGGCCACCACATGTAAAACCATTCCCTTTTTGGGGGTTGTCTTGCTTTTGTCTCTCCATTGCACCTGTTTCTTTGCTTGTCTCTTGATGTTTGTACTTCCTGTCTTTGTCCTGTTTCTCTGTTTGGTGATTGCCTGCCCCGCCCTAATGTGTTTCACTTGTGTTCAATCACCCTTGCCTCCCTTGTGTCTATTTAGTCTCTTCCTTAACAAAAATTCTTAGTAAGTCGTTAGCTGATCAGGAATAATTAGAAAATGATCTTGTATCAAAAGACACGGTGTGATTTCTGCCCTTCATATTCTCTGAGGCGTTGATCAGTGCATCGTCCTGACATGTTCGGTTTACAGCAATAGAAGTTGCCATCTGAATACTATAACGGGATAATTATCTCGTTATCTTGGCATAACAAAAAATCCTTTTATCCTGATAATATTTTGTTATAACTTGTTGGATAATAAGCTTTGTTATTGAGATAATGGGATAGAAAAAAATCTATTTAGTATGGCCTTTCTTGGCTTCTGTAGATAGGCTTTAATATGAGAAATAAAATATGAAAGGAGTTTTTGAACATATTTAATGTTTTTCATTTTAAAACATTATTTTTTAATTAATATTTTTTTTTAATAGTTACATGTTTTTACCCAAATTGTACTGTTTTGCACATGATTTGTTGACCCACTTGGGCTGCCCCACATGATGGAAACCACTTTTCTAAACTTTAAAAGGCTGCAGTCCGCTTGTTCCAGTTTATATTCACACATTAGTATAAAATGTTGGCTGTAATGCTGAGCTGATCCTGAACACAGGATAACTTAATATGACATTTTACTGTAAGTGATATAAAAACCCACTCTGTCTCTCATAACTGACAACCCTTTATGAGCTGTGGCACAAACACAAGCAGTCCTCATCTTTTATTGTTGCAGGTCTTTTGACACAAAATCTTATAAGGGAAAGCAGAATTAAAATACGAGTTCAGGATGAGGAAAATTAAAATACCTTCTCTACCTAAAAAGGTCTGGAGAAAGTAACAGAGACAAACTTTGAGTCTGCCTGTTAAACCTCCATTCAGTCCCTCCTGTTTTGTCTCGACTTACATTTCGTTGTTACACATGCATTTACAATGTAATTAATAAAAATAACATCTCTTCACAGTGATCTAACTGTGGCTCAAATCTCATCTAAGCTGCTGAGCCACAGTGGTAATCAAATCATCGGTTTGGGATTGTGATGTCATCTGATAAACTCAACAACACTACAGGTTAATCAAAGCAGCTGTATCAAGATTTAAAACGAGTGATAACAGAGGAAGTAAGAGATGTTGTCTGCCACACCACTCCAGCTGCAGGGATGCACAGAGTTGATCTCATTCACCTGTTTCTGTTGTCACACTACTCAGTGAGTAAGGAATACAGACACAGATTTAGTCACAGCTCTGTTAACCAGAAGCTGAACTTGTGTCGCTGCATGAACCATATTCTAACAGATCTTTGACTAAATGTCCAGATATGGCACATCAAGATAGAACAGATATATAGATCTGAGTGAGAGAGGACCTTTGCACCTCCTGGAGGCAGAAAAAAAGACAGCATGTTGTATTTCATTAAGTTGGAACAGGGTTGCAGGATATGCCAACAACTCTGCGGGGGAGCTGCAATCAAAACGCAGAGGAAAAGTGGGACACTTAAGGATAATTCTGGTATTTTTCAACCTGCGGGTATTGTGGCTCTATGTGTTGTGCTAACATTGCATTCACTGCCTCCATTGTAGAGATTCAGGGAAACGAGGACTGGTGCAAAACAGCTTATATCAGAACAATCAGCGCGAGCGTCCTGCAGCTTTCCAAATAAACATGGTTTTCTTCAAGAATCATCTCAAACAGTTGATTCTTTCTGTCTGACTGACAGTAAACACTGAATTTAGCTGCTAGGAATGGCCATTATGCTAACTTACAGGCATCTACGTCCAGGTCAACTTGCTGAGGTGTCGAATGCAACCTCAGCACAACCTCTAGAGCTGCAAGAACCACATTTATGGGAAATACGGTAGGTTGATAAATTCCTGAATTATCATTTAAGGGCTGCCCCATAGTTGTCTGCCACCAGGTTCAGATTACATCCCTCTTTATCCAGAGTCATATGGAATATTAACCATTTGTGATAATTGCTGTGTGAAGTTGTGAGTTATGGCTAAAAAGTGTTTTGTGAGGTCACACTGAACCTGACCTTTCACCACCAAAATGTAATCAGTTCATCCTTGAGTCCAGGTGACAAATATACTAAAACTGAAGAAATTCCCCCAGGGCATTACTGCGATACCATTCACAAGACACACTCACATTGCTCTGGCGGTCGCTGGCACGGAGGCATAAAAATTCAAACCTGTTTAAAATAATCAAAATAGGACTTGATCAGAATCCTTCAATACCACACTGTGAATTTATCTCCAAGCCACTTCCATCACATAGCCCGGACTAGAACTCAATCCCATTGGCTTTTTGTGAAGGGCACCAAGGTGATGCTATATAATTCTAGATTGGCATAGAATTAGATTTTGCCTTGCAAAACTGTTTAGTGGTTAAGGGCTCGCTTGAAGGCTCTGACTCCTTCTTCTACTCTTGGATAAAACAAATTTAAATTTTGTCAGAAGACTAAGAAAAAACTAAATCAAAATTATAATTGCAAAACAACTATCTATGTTACTAACTACATTAACATAGCTGGATCCCTGCAGTTGCGATAAAAGTGTTTTCCAAAACCATATAGTTCGGACTTTCATGGTAACTTCTTTGGTAACTTACATAGTACGAACCATCGTTAATAGACACAAGTGTTTCCCAAAACCTTAGTTCCGCCGACCATTCACAAACTGTGTCGTATAGTTGTGTAGTTTGAATGACAGTTCTTGAGCCGTGATTAGAAGCTTAGTTCCTGGTGACGTCATTGATGACGGATGATGCAGCTGCAGGAAGGTAGTGGTGACCGTGTGAGTAAGCTCAAATATTAAATAATCTTCCTGTACAAAAATATTTAATGTAAAGTGCTTAGAAAACATCATTGTTAGAGTACATTAGATATGTACATATCTAAAAATATATATGGGAACAAAACATATACCCTAGAAAAGTACAACAACCCAACTGGGTCAAAGGGCAAATGTTTTCCACAGTTCCTGACAGGTTGAATTCACGTTTCTAAACTGCCTTGAAAGTCCCTTATTTACATATTGAGCACTGGAGGGACAATGCTGCCTCCCCTCACACAGGCAAGACTTGAAAGGATAATAACATTCATTATTAACTGTTACTGTCATTTCTTTTAGTTAGAGTGAGAGGAAATTTAACCATATTGAAATCATGATGGGAGTGTCAAAAGAGCAATAACCTTTGACTGCTTATCTTTATATATATCCAGTGGGGTCCAAAAGTCTGAGACCACTTTACCATTCTAGTGAATGGGAAATGAGTACATTAAATATTCTTCCTTAATATTATTCATGGCAGAGGACAACGAGGACAAGGGCAATAAACTTTTACTGCTTATTGAAATGCATTATATCATACTCAGAGTCTCGATAACAGATATATATTAAATAGTGTGATTCAATATTACGAGTGTGGAGACATTTAAACGGGTGTTAAAAGGGAATTTAGCCGTGGCTCTGTTGTTAACTCTAGCTTTAAATCTGTACCCTGCATGGCTATTCTTCCTGACAGCCGAACACAAGCAGCTCAGGTTAACTAAAACTCCCAACTATCCCAGGACTGACTACACACTTTCATCTGTAGTTGGGTTTACCTGATCTGGTAAAAAAAAAAAAAAAGATCAATATGATCCATGTAATGTTTATCATTTCAATTTCATTATAAACAATTTAAAATATTTTAAAAAATTGTATTTTGCTATGGTCAGATCAATGTGTAATTAAGAATTCAAACTTATTTTTTCAATTTTATATCTATTGAATTTAACATTAGAAAATCAGAGTTTCATTTCATTTAGTTCATGTCTTCAGTTGCTTGAGAAGATGGGATCTAAGCGCCGGGCTCAACTTGCATCTGGTTGGCCAACAGGACAGCCCAACTCAACCCATCGCCACACCTGCTTTCTGACTGGATGTATGGACTGTCACCTGCAGATCATTGTATCTGAACTCATGACATCTGTAGGCCCCTTCAACAACAACTCTTTATTAACATGTTTCAGTTTAGGTTTGTCTGTCCCCAAGCTCAGCTCACTCAGTTTGAGAATGTTATACGGTGACAAACAGTTTATATTCAAAAGTACATTATTTTATGTCAACACATTGTTGTGTTGTTCCTCGGTGCATTTACAGAACTTAAGGACTCTAAAACAACCTGCTGAATGCACCGACTTGCTTGTAGAATGTCTTGAATAAAAAGCTGGTAGAATATAACACAAAGCCTATAGAGAGGCCATAAGTCGTTTGACCAACCACAGCATAAAAATGGCAACTGACGTTTCAAATTCACACCACAGTATATGACTTCTTGTGGTTGGTTCAGCTTTCTTTCACTTGCATCAACCCGCAGGTGAAGCCGGCAGATAACACCTCTGCCCACAACCGCCTGCAGAGAAGCCGACCAGAAATCAAGAGTCAAGAGTCTAATGGCAAACTCCACCAGAGCTGAAGCGTTAAGACACCAGCAGAACCAGGAGAGAGGGAGGGGATGACATTCAGCAAAGGGCCGCAGGTTGGATTCAAACCCAGAGGACTGGTGCCCCCTTTCGACGAGAGCTAATTCTAAATTGTGGTGCTCACACTACAATAGTGACCTAAAGAATGAGATCACGGATACAAGCGACTGAAATGAGCGGCTGCTCCTTCGTGACAAAAGGAGTCAGGTGAGGTGGTTCAGGCATCTATGCCTCCCTGGGAACCTTCCACTGGAGGTCTTTCAGGCACATCCAACTGGTCTGAGGCTTTGGGGTAAACCCCAGAACACGATGGAGAAAGTATGGGCCCCTTTCTTACACCCAGCACTAAGCGAGTGTCTATGTCAGTTTCAGATTGATGCAGTTGTCAGTTTCTCATTTCCCCTTATCTGAGCACCCATGGGTGTGTTGGTCTTAAAATGAGGAGTGGTGAGGTGCTTGCTATCTTGAGGCAGCAGAAAGTGATTGACCAACAAAAACCTGGTCTGAAGTCAGTGCTGCAGAATATCGCAGTTATTTTAAGCACCCATTATCAAGAGAGTGATATGTACCTACATTCACAGGTGTGCAACATGTGTACACTGCTGAAAAAACAACAGGTGGACCATTACAACACAGCCGAAGAAGGTCGGAGGGTTTTTTGTGGCATATTGTGTGATGTATAACGTGGGTATGTGTCATGGGTGCCTTAGACACAAACGATGCTCTGCAGAGAAGTGTCTTTTCGTACTGCCTGGTAAATCCACCACACTGTTTCCCATTCTTCACTTCAACTAAATTTATCTGCAGTTTCATAACAAACCGAAAACGTACATACACTTTTCATAATATAAATTAAAAGATGTCTAATGTGATTTGTCCTGTTTTTTCTTTGAAAAGCTGTGTGCAGCTATTTTGTCAATAGAAAGCATAATCTGGTCAGTTACGTTTCCTATAGAACAAACACACTGTTTAGTTTAGTTGTATAGAAACATAATTTGAAGGTTTCCAAGGTCAGGTTTCCAATTGATTGTCATGTTTCAACACTAAACTAATTCATTTAAAAGACCATCTTCATACATCTTGCAAGGTTTGGTTGGGTTCTCTAACACACTGTTGACGAAATATAATATGAATCGTGGTTTATTTTAGTAAAGCTTTGGATTTAATTCCTCCCAGTTGCAAGTAAAGTGTAAAACATGAAAAGCTAATGTACCTTAAAAACATCTCATCATCACATCAAATGTTTGGGGGAGAATTAAGTCTGTGGCCTTTTTTTTTTTTTTTTTTTTTTTGCTAAATTAGGTGTAAAAAATGACAGAAATTGTTTTTTGTTTTTGCTTTTTAAGTTAATCCAAAGTATATTTTTTGTTAGTGTGAAAGATGGTTTCCAAATAAAGGGAAGTAAAGACTTCATCTTACCCTGTGTTTATCTTCCACTACTACCAAAAATTTACTCAACTCTGTCATGACATTTGTTGGCCCGAGCAAACAAGCCCAGCAGGACTCATATCAGGGGGAATCAAGCCAAGTTCACCTCACAGCGGGGGTGATATGAGGAGAATCAGACCGCTGTCCTCAGCTCAGTGGGGATGACAAGAGAGGAACCTGCTACTATTCAACTCCTTGCCAGGGCTCAAAGGAAACCTATCAGCCCTGATCTATTCTGAGAATGAAGCCTGGACCGACAGGAAGGGGGTGGATAAGGTGGTGCAAAACATTTTATATTGAAAAAGACATAAACAAAGTGAAGCCATTTATTTTATTTTTTATCTTTTAAAGTGAGCTGCATTTTTAGAGATTCAACAATCTACCCTCACAAGGTCCCTCATTTGTTTGGTGAGAATTACAGCTGTAAAATGTGAATGTTTACACTGAGGAACAGCATCAAGATCAGAGCAACATCATTTCCTTTGTTGAATTTTTTTTTTTTTTTTTACTTTGCAAGACTCCATCAAAATTTTTAAATCAAACCCTGTGACAACCCGTGCAGTTTCTTTGTTGAGGTCTGTGGTGCATAAGGGAATTGATAAGGTTTGATTGACATGAATATTGATTGTCAATCAATCGAATCATCGAATTGTATCAATTCTGCTTAGCAGTCTGATTCTTTATCAATTCCCTTTGATGATTTCTGATATATTTTCTTTGTAAAAATTGCCACACAGTCACACCTGACTTAGAACGCATGTATGTTCACACTGGCTGCGTCTCTGCTGCAGCTCTATCTGTCTCTCACTCTATCTTTTTTTTTTTTTTGAAGTTATTTTCTCAGGCCTTTTATGCCTTCATTGAAGATGCCGTGAAAGAGAGACAGGAAAGTTGGGGAGAGAGAGGGGATGACATGCAGCAAAGGGCCGCAGGTCGGATCCAAAACCCATGGCCGCCGTGATCAGGGCCACGCCCCGACGGCACGTGCTCTACAGGAGATCCACCGAGTCAGTTTTATGTTGCTGCCATGATAACATGACATCAACAGCTCTTTTGTCTGTTTTTGCTGGGAGAGTCTTCAAGCGAGACACCGAATCTCTAGATCACACAGGTGAGTGAGGACAGTTCTTTAATTCTCATGTCTCTTCTTTTACTGCCCAAAAATTAAGCAGAAATTAAGCCACTCGCAAAAAAAAAAAAAAAAATCTCAAAAAAAGAATGACAAAGATACAAAACCAAGTGAGACAATGATGGAGCGAGTGGAGGACAAGGAATTGGAAATGAGAGGGAATGAGTGATGAAGTCTGAAGAGGGAGTCAGCAAGGGAGTAAAAGATGAAGCCGGGAAGTCAGCAAGGGGAGGAAGAGGAGTACAGAGTGAGGGAAGGACTGAATATTTGAGAAGGAGAAAGATTCATGAGGGCTTCAATAAAAAGCTTCAGTGAACACAGCACAAACAGACAGGCCTGATGGTCTCTCTCTCTCTCTCTCTCACACACACACACACATATTATATATATATATATATATATATGTTTATTCAAACTCTTTCCACTCATCACAGAATACCATCATGCATTTCACTCCAACAGTCTTGCCCTGTCAGAGTATAACAAGCCCTCCTCACCATACAGCAGCCCACACACTCACATGCAGCACAGACACACACAGTTCATACGCTATGAATACACAGCAGTTCTCTGTAAAACAAACACAAACTGTAGGAGGTGAGTTTGTGAAGATTTTCAATACAAACATATAATTTGTAAATATATAAGCTAAAAGAAAAACAACAGGTTGTATCAATATAGCAATATAAGTAATTTAGGTATAATTTAAAATTGTTCAGAAAATGTTGTTCTACAATTAAAGACAAACATGTATGAGGAGCCGAGACCCTTGAATTCCACCTCTTTTTTCAAATTTTCTTTTAGACTGAAATATATAAATACAGGTTCCCTGTAAAGTCTAAAATAATATGATTATATTTTAGATGTAAGGTTGAGATGCTGCAGGATTCATGATGTCTTCAGTTTCTCTGGCGTTTATCCAGTAGTCATACACTTGTGAGTGATGTTGCAGCAACAGGGTCTCGTAGGAGGCCTTAGACTTTTAGTCTTGTCTTACTGTACATGTATGAATCACACTTTTAGCCAACTTTGTTATTAATACATTTTGTTTGCAGACATCATCATATCTGTTGTGCAGCTGCAGCTCGGCAGGTGCTTTCTCGAAGACTGACTGTGTCACAGCAGCAAGACAAGGCTGTCCCATTTGAAAGGCTGGATGCTTCATGGCCCAACCTATCCCAAGATTCACTGCGCATCGGAAACAAAAATAATATGGCAGCAAACAACACCAACAGAGAACCTGTTAAATGTTAGTCTTGTGTTTCAACCAAGCATCAACCTCCGAGGCTGAAAAATTAAACCAACACTGAAGAACCAAAAAACTGCAGCTCCTCTAATGACCACTAGAGTCTGGCTCCAACAGTTAGGAGTTAGTCAGACTAAGGTACTACCAAGATGGCGATGGTGGAGCTGCTCACTCTGAGCTTCAAAACCGCTCTTCAGGAACCTGTTGGTGACATCACGGAGGCTGCGTCCATCTTTATTTACAGTCTGTGGTTACAATCCAGCTCAACAGCTAAAGGTACAACTGTTAAAACCAAGCGACTTGAAATCTTGAAAAACCTTGATAAAAGTTACGTGTTGTAAAGATTGCAGGGCAAAGCTAAGCAAAAATCCTCTGTCAGCCAGACACCATTTAATTTTGGTTCAGTCTACGACGTCAACCGCTTCCCCCCCGAATGTTGCGGACCGTGAATCGGGACACAGCTCTGGTGTGAGTTCCGTGGTGACTAATGTGCAGATGAAAGGATCTGACGTAACAAACATGTCCTTCTTCATGAATGAGCTGCTGCTCTGCTTCCTCGCTCAGGATGGTGCACCACAATCCCTGTGTTTCTACTTCCTTTCAAAACGGCCTCTTCCTCCAAACTAATCAACATTTTATTGTGGTCTGCCATGTTATTTTCTCAGAGGATGTAAACACACCTCAGCTTCACTTGTTCTCTGGTTGCTATAGTAACACCACATGCTGTCACTGAACCATAAATACAGTGTTGTTGGGCAGAACTTTGTCACTAAAATAGAGGATCAAACCTTGAGATGGTTGTCAAAGTCTGCAGCAGGTGCAACGTAAAGTGCATTTCCTGCTGCTCATTATGAAGCCTGAGATTCTGCAGGTGTAAGCAGGAGGCTGGAGACTGAGTGATACACCTATAAAACCCTGTCTACTCAACACTGTATTTCCCTTCACAATCAAATACACTCATGTCTTGTTTGTTATTTTTATCTCAAACTTGCATACTGCATTGGGTTTAGATGATTAAAATAAATACTATTTTTTTAGAATAACAAATGAAAAAAAAATTTTTTTTACTTGTGAAACAAATGTCAAATGTAGTTTGATAAAAAGAAATTTAAATGTAGTAAAGCCTATAATATGAAGAAATAATGTAAAACCTAACGTGGGTTTTTTGAAAATGAATTTTATATATTCAGATAAAATATCACCATTATCAGTCATTGTAATCGCTGTTTAACGAAGCTACTAATATCAGCTCAGGACCATATTAGTTCCAAAAAGTGCAGCTGGTGTGAATAATGTATTCCATGAGAGCCGAGGGAAATCTGTCCTGGAAAAAAAAGAATCATATAAACCTTTTTTTTTTTTTTTTTTTTTTCTTTTCTCAACGAAATAGCATTTTAACTTTTACATAAACTTCCAGAGTTATTTTAACAAATTTGAACCGCTGCTAGTCTGTCATCCACACAGTCTGTTGCAGTAATAGTCAACACGTTAATTTGACCGAGTGTCTCATTGCTATGGATTTATTCACAGTTCTGAGCTCAACTGAAAGGCAGTGTTTTGTTGGCCAAAAGTGGCTTTTTGTGTGTGTGTGTGTGTGTGTGTGTGTGTGTGTGTGTGTGTGTGTGGGAGAGAGAGCGTGCAGAAGGGAATAATGCAAATGTTTTTTAAATCAGCTATCATTTCCTGACACGGTGTTCCAGGCACAATTAGGTAAGAGAGATGATGTCAACTCGTGTGTGTGTGTGTATGTGTGTGTTTGCTAAACACAGTGACAATTCAAATGTTTGTTGAGCCACGTATCATCTCCTGACACCTTTTCCTCTGTGTAATTAGATGATATGCTCTCTCTCACTGCACTCTGTGTGTGTGCATAAAGTGTGGCTTTATACTATACTGTACTGTACGTGTGGCCTTCACATGCTATCACTCACAAACACATACACACACTAATATAAAGTATTTACATGCAGCACAATAAACCCTACATACACTCACTGCATGGTAATGTCCCCATTTCTGCTTATAATCAACTCTCTTCCACAATTGTAAGTAAAAGAATGAGAATAATGAACTACATGGGGGGGTCCCTGATAATATATCAATCATAAAATTTTGCCCCCATCCCCCGACGAGTATCCAAAAGCGTACAACTCTGTAGATTCATGACTAAAACTATGTGTCACACAAAACCGGAAATATTCATACACATTCTTTTCATAAGAATTATGAAGCCATGTGTTCACATGGTTCAGCTTTGAAAATCTCTCTCATTGAGAAATTGCATGTGCACAAGCCTCATTTCCACCCCCACTATTATCCATAAATGATGAAGACTCTCCCTTAATCCATCAGTTTGTATAAAAACACTGTCTGTGCCACAAGTGATCGGACAGAGAAGAAAGACAAGAAAGAAGAAGAATTTCACTGATTGTGAAACTGATTTAAAAAACTGCCTCAGTTTACTTCAGTACAATCTCTGTAACGTAAAGTCCTGTTTTACTCTGAACTTCATTTATTGGGTCCAGAGAGTCTTAATGAGGCTCCAGAGGCTCCAACACTGTCATCAGTCAATATTAAATAGTTTAAACAGTTTACACAACGACTCACAACAAATATTAAGGATATAATAAGGAAAGGAAACACTATGAAATGTAAAATTGTTGTTGCTGTATTAACGGCAAAACTTATAATGATGACAATGAATGAAGCTCTGTGAAGTTGGTTATTTTATTTTATGTTAAATTTCATGTCTGAGCTTATTTTGTATTTTCACTGTAACGTGTATCACTCTGGAAAACCATGTGTACACATGGTCAAAGGAATGTGGGAGGTGACCGTCTGGTTATAAAGACCAAGTTATGTGCAGGAAATGGCATACGCATAGTTTTTGTGTGTATGCATCATTTTCACTTCTGCCCCAGATAATTATTACAACTAGCCCCTCATGTGTTCATGTTTTTCACATCTCATGTAAACATAAAACAACATCTAAATGACTGTGTGTGTGTGTGTGTGTGTGTGTGTGTGTGTGTGTGTGTGTGTGTGTGTGTGTGTGTTAGTCTGTATGCGCATATACAGTTTGTGTGAGCAGGGAGGGACTGAAACAATAATACAGGCCGGGAAATTGACTACACCCCAGTTATCCAAATTACAACATAACAAAATTTGTGACTGACCAATAAATATGAAAATTAATCATTAATAATTATTATTGATTTTTTTTTTTTTTTATCATTTTCACAAAGAAATTGGAGGATACATTTGTGCCATATAGTTATAGCAATAGTTGAATATTTATATTTACATATATTTATAATTATATTAGCCTATGTCTATAAGTTAACATATGTGAAGGGCAGTAGTTTTCCAGTGCTCTCTCTCTCTCTGAAGGAGGGTAAACTAAAATTATGTGACTGACAGGGGCAGTGTCGCAGCAGCAGCAAGGGTGTGGACACACAATGCAGCCTCAGTAGTTCAGCAAGGTAGCAACATACACGGGTGAGTTTCTCATTCCTGCTTTTTATATTATCTGGTTGAGTTGACTGTTCACAGTGCAGGACAAAATGACACACAGGCCCAGTGCTCCCGACGGTCTGTCCACCACTGTGTGCAAATGTGTGTGTGTTTCGGTGTGCGCATTTGGTGTTTTTCTCCACTTGGTTAAGCATGGAACATCCACACATATGCATATATGTTACTCTGCTGACTGACCCCTGACCTCCTAACTGTCTCTCAAACCTGACCTGGGATCCACTCTTAAGCTCCTCAGCTCACTGTTGGTGTCAGATGGAATGACCCTCACTCCTCCATCATGTTCCTTCCTTGCATAAAATGTTCTTGTGTCTATTTCCTGTGAGTATCAGTAGACAGCCGAGTAAAAACTTCGACTGTGGTCATAATGATGCATCTAAGCATATTTCCACACTTCAGCATGAAATTGCTGAGCCAAACTGTTCTAACTGCACACTGTTGCCCTGAGGCAATGAAAAAAAACACAGTTTTAGTATATAAATAAACATGCATCTGTACATAACCATGCACATATATGTATCGTTTATGCAAAGTCTGTTTACAGTGTTCATTTTGGGTTTTTTCAGCTTGTTGAAGCACCATATGCTGAGGCTCTTCTAACTTATTGTACAATGTTTTTGAAGCCACACTGTATAACAACAAAGCTGTGTGTGTATGTATATATGTATGTGTGTGTGTGTATGTGTGCGCGTGTTTGCTGTGTGTAATCACGCACCATGTGTTGTCTATGGTGTCAAGACTATCTCTCCACGCTACATATTCCATATGTACGGGGACTGACCCCCATGGGGGCAGCTGACGTGGATACTCTTTAAGACACATAACCTGTGGTGGCCACGCACTAATTAGCAACATGTGGTTATATAAGCACCATGCATGCATGGCCTCTCTGATTCCTTGATTTCCACGGAGTCGAGCAGATGTGTGTATAGATGCTTGACATTTGAGTAGAAGAGAGTGATCCGCTTACATTGTGAGTAGGAGAGCTGGTCTACGGGCTCCTCTTTGGATTGCTGCATTGTCTGACAAACACAGCCTAGTGAAAACGTGGTAGCTTGTGGCACCAGGTTTTTCCAGTCTTCTGCTTGCTAGCCATTGTCCCATGTGAGATCCGACCTAGTCAGAGGAAGTGGCAGACGCGCTTTTCAGCATCATCTCTGGCTGACTCAGTCATGGCTGCAGGGGGAAGACCGTGCCTGTTTGCTTAGTTTGCCTATGGTGTCATCTGCCATGTTTGGGCCAGATGCAAATAAAATGTTCCAGCAGGCCCAAGATGCCTGCCGTTGTGCTAGGGAGATGTCAGGAATTCTCCAACAGTGCTGTGAACAGTGGGTCCCAACAGTTCCACGGCCTGGGCCACCCCAGATTGATTCTGTGGCTTCAGGTGACTTACGGGTCAGTTTGGAGGCCAACGGACGTGTTAAAGCTAAACGTGGTCGGCGGAGGGGCCTAAGCCCCCCCTCAGTCCTGACGGCTCTGGGAACCCAGCCTCCCGTTCCTGCCTCTCAGGACAGCTACTGTCCTGGGAGACACTTGGGGTTGACCCCTGGGTAGTGTCCACCATGACTCCAGGTTATCGCTTGCAGTTTCTGCATCCGCCCCCACTGACGAGGTCATCCACCTTTTCAGTAGTGGCAGACCCTCTGCTGCAGAGATCGACACTCTTCCCAAAGAAGGCCATCAGAGAGGTGACACAGGACAATCAGCAAGCTGGGTTGTATTCCCATTATTTTCTCTTCACATCCTCAATTACTCTTGGAAGACAGGTCGCCCTCAGGGCTTGCTTGTCCCAGTTCCAAGTTATGCCTTCACCTCTAGGGGTTGATCGCAGCCATGAGGGATCTGCAAGCCACAGTTATGGTGACACGCAGACTCCATGTAAGTCTCCGGTGGTGGGAGCAGCCAGCCAACTTGGCACGGGGCAATGCATTAGGGCCATTGTTGCATCGCCAGGTGGTGTCATCCGACACCTCCCTAGTAGGCTGTGGAGCCGTCCACGAGGGCAGAGGCATCAGCAGCCGGTGGCACGGGTCCTGGTTGGTACAGCACATCAATCTTCTGGAGCTACAGGCTATCTACCTAGCTCTTCTGCACTTCCAGCCAGAGTTGAGGGATTGCCACGTGCTGGTGAGGACCGACAGTATAGTGGCAGCAGCCTATGTAAACAGAAAGGGGGGTCTGGGCTCCCCTCGCCTTTGCAGATTGGCTCGGACGATATGGGAGTGGGCATACCCACAGTTCAAGTCCCTGAGAGTGATGCATGTGCCGGGTCAGACGAACCATGCAGCCGAACAACTCTCCAGGGGCGGGCCCTTCCCTGCAGAAAGGAGGCTGCATCCAGAGGTACGGCCAAAGCCGATCTCTTTGCCTCCAGGGAGACGGCTCACTGTCCCCTCTTCTTCTCCCTAGGAAGAGACGATCCCCCCCATTGGGCACAGATGTGATGGCACATCACTGCAGCCGCTCCTACAGAGAGTCCAAGTAGAGGAGGTGAGCCTCATCCTGGTGGCCCCCAATTAGCCCCAGATGATCTGGTTTGCAGTGATAGCACCCCTCCTTCGAGGACTGCCCTGGGAGCTCCCTGTTCGGAGGGTCTCTTTTCCACCCCTATCCCCAGGGGCTCAGGCTTTGGGCCTGGCCCCTGAGAGGGCCGAGTTCCTAGCCATGGGATTGCCCCAGTCAGTGGTTAGCACTTTGCAGGGAGCCAGGGCTCCATCAACAAGGGCAGCATAGTCATACCGTTGGAGAGTGTTTCAGTCATGGTGTGACTCGAGACAGGTGGACCCACTCTCCTGCACGGCCCATGACATTCTCCAGTTCCTCCAAGAAATGTTGGAGTTGGGCAAGTCTCCCTTAACTTTGAGAGGAATGGTGGGAGCCATAAAGGCAGCTCATGTCAGTCCTCGGAAACTGGCAGAGGGTTGCTGTGACCTTATTGTTTAGTTTCTTAGAGGTGCCCGCAGCACGGGCATTTGGAGCTGGTGTTGTCAGCCTTGCAGCATGAGCCTTTCGAGCCATTGGAAATAGTAAGGCTGAAATAGCTTTCTATTAAGTCAGCATTCTTGTTGGTGGTTACGTCAGCAAAGAGAATGGGAGAGCTTTATGCCCTTTCGATACACAAGGAATGCTGCTGCTTCTTGCCGGGCGATGCTGGGGTGGTGCTGCGCCCAAACCCTGCATTCTACCCTAACATCTGGTCCGAGTCCCATGCCGGTCTGTCTATTAAGCTACACCCTGTGCTGTGGGGGTGAGTGAGACATCATTGTTGTGCCCTGTCAGGGCCTTGACAGTGTATATTCCCCGGAACAATGCCCTCAGGACAACAGACCAGCTCTTTGTCTGCTACAAACCTAACTGCCTTGGGCGACCAGTCTCCAAGACAAGACTCTCATTGAGTTGGGATACAATCCAAGATGCATACAAGGCAGCAGGAAGGCCAGCCCCAATAGGGGTGCGTGCACATTCTACGCTGTGCCTCTCTACCTCATGGGCATTATGGCGAGGTGCTTCTCTATGAGATTTGTGTGGCGACCTCTTCCCATCAACTATTATCAAGTTCTACTGCATGAATGCTGCAGCAAGTATCCCATTCTCTGAGTGTGTGCTGGGTGCACTGCAGCAGGACAAGACCTGACAATCCATGCCCACGTGACCAAGGCTCTTGCAATGAGATCCTTTGCTTGGGGTGATGTTGTCTTTTTAAGATGGCTTGCAATCTAGCAGGCTGGGTGGCCTTCCACCCATTTACAGCTGGCCTTAGCATCTGGCGGGGCCAGCTAAGCCTTGGTGGCATCTTTCATCTGGGTGTGTACATATTGTATATATTTTTTTTGGAGCACGTGAGTGAGCACTCTGGTGGCAGTGACGTCTCATTCGAAAATCAACATCAACGTCATCTCAGACTTCTGCAGGAGCAGTGGGGTCTGCTTAGTTTCCTCGCGGTGTGTCTTACAGATTCCCCATACATATGGAATATGTAGGATGGAGAGATAATCTTGACACAATAGAGAACAGAAGGTTCAAGAAGAACAGGAGGCAAAATACCTCACTGAGCCACAGTGGTGAAGATATTGGAAGGTTACATGTGTAACCCAGGCTCTCTAGCTACAGCTATAGCTGCTCCGAAATGGTTCCAATCAAGGTTAACCAAAGAGGCCATGCATGCGTGGTGCTTATAATTGTAATATAATTATATTTGCTAATCAGTACGTGGCCACCACAGGTGACATGGCTTAAAGAGTATCCACGTCAGCTGCCCCTGTGGGGGTCAGTCCCCATACATATGGAATATGTAAGGTGGAGAGCTAATCTCACTCAGAGAACCTGGGTTACACATGTAACCTTCCAATATCTTCGCCACTGTGGCTCAGTGAAGTATTTTGCCTCCTGTTCTTGCTCTGCTCATGTCCTGGAACTTTTCCAGTGCAGTAATTATCGTCCTTGCTCTCTCACAGCAGCAGGTGTGTTACCTGAGTGGAGTGTGACGCTTTAATCCTGACCACTGAGACCAGGCCAATAACAAAGCTGTTCATTTCATTCTTAACTGTCAAGTTAAAAACACACAAATGTAATCTGGATGGTAATCTAGATGAAAAATAAATAAAATCTGGTTATAAAAATCATCTGTTTATAGTGGAGCTGATGATATATATATATATATATATATATATATATATATATATATATTAATTTTAAAAAATGAAAGGGACAGTGTGAGGTAGAAAAAGGTGGTTTGATGGTAACACCATGTCATAGAGGATTGCAATGGCAAATATGATTTGTTGGAAACATAAGTGATAAGTAGATTGTGTTCAGAGGCATATTTTTTGAATGAAGTGCTACATTCATTAGCAGCAGCAGCAGCAGCAGAGTCAGTACGAAATGGTTGTGGTAGATGGCGAACAAAACAAATAGGGTTTGCTCCAGAGTCTTGTCTGTGGTTAGGTTTAGGAAACAGAAACACCTTGGTTAAGGTTAGAATAAGATTGTGGATTTGGTTACATATTAATTAACATCTTGTGTCTAAAGTCACTATGAATGTTTTCTGTATTAAACCAGACCAGGATCTTTCCCAGACCTGTACTAGAGCTGAGAGTCTGAACAGAACCATAAAACAGTTTCATACTGCTGGAGTCACTACAAGCAGATACGGCTCTGCAAGATTGGATATTTTAGTTGAAAACAAAATATTATCTGTGAACATTTTACTGATATTTATTAGTATCAGAGTATCTGCAACATTCATAAATGTAAATTCACAACATATCCTTATTATTTATTTATAGACAATGTAATCCAAT
Organism: Seriola lalandi dorsalis; assembly: GCF_002814215.2. Classification (NCBI taxonomy): domain Eukaryota; kingdom Metazoa; phylum Chordata; class Actinopteri; order Carangiformes; family Carangidae; genus Seriola; species Seriola lalandi. Next base: position 1,117,902 of record NW_019525549.1, on the reverse strand, counting down.
TGTAATGTTGATTCCTACAAATATTTGCTGCAGCAGTTTGGTTGTATAGAAACATATTATGTAGTAGAATGGGTTGGCTATAGACTGTTCCCTAAAATGAAAGCCCCCCCACCATACCGTTTTTGTTTTTGTTGTTGTTTTTTGTTTTGTTGATAATATATGGCTAAAACAAATCCAATATAAAATAATAACATATTTAAATTGTGTGAATTACCAATAAATGAAGCACTACTAAATGTTGTTTACTGGTTTTTCTTGTTTCATGTTTTCATCTCAAAGAGAGGGTTTTCTGCTGAATAAATGAACTGGAGACAGACTTTCCTTCATTCTATTTTTCAGTCACATGCTATCAGAACTATCAGACTCTATCAGGAAGTGATTTTTTGGGACCACAGACAGAACTTCTTCAGTCTTCTATTATGTCATTTTGAGACTCCACTTTTCTGGGATGCTGGAGTGATGGTTCTGAGTCGAAGTAAACATGTAAAGACTCCAGGTTGTGCTTTCTGTGAATTAGAAAACATTACTAAAAACCCAGATATAGTAAAAAATGAGCAAAATGTTTTTTTCACCTTCCAGATGTTGTTGTACGAGGCCTCTGATGCAGAAATTAAAGTGTTTTAGAATTTTTTACATTTTAGTAAGTTTTTAGGAAAATGTTGTAATATTGCAACGTTGGGCCTCAGTGGGAGTAAAATTTCTGTATTTGTACTCACATTCTCTGAACAAATATACAGAACAACTCAGGCTTCATTTGCCGGGTTGACTGCCCCATAATAGTATACATTGTGAATAATAATAACACAACAGTCATATCTTTATGAATAGTAATTTATTAATAAAAAATGTAGGATAAAATTTACAGTTTTGTCATAGTCCACAGAATGTAGAGTCACAGTGTGTAGACGATCTCTCTGTGCTGTGGCATTCTGAAATGGAAAATAAAAAAAATAATGAGATACATATACAAAATACATATGTCTTCACTTGGAACACTTTCACCACTCTGTCTGGCCTATTCTGTCCTCTATTATCATACTAAAAGGGATGCATGCATCCATGCCCCAGAATATATGCCTGTTGCATTGTTCAGGCACAAGTGCAAATGGTATGAAATGTGGGCATGAACAAAGCAACAAGCATTCCTCAACGCATCCCAGAACATTCAGAAGCTGTTTCCAGTCTCCAAATGCAACAAGCAGCTAGGATCATTTTTTTAGAAAAACTGATTAGATGCAGATGGAGCTTTAAATGCTGCTACAGATAGAGTTTCAAATACCAAAAACTATTAATTCATTCATTCAATTCTGGTCTAGACTACAAAAAATAACAGATAAAACACATATAGAACTTAGTTACAATGAATCAATGCATATATTATATTTATAATGGTAATTTTTTCCATATGTGAACAAGTGAAAAGTTCAATGTCTCCATGTAATGTGTCGGGTGCACAGGCCATTGTAGCTACCACAAAGACCCAGTGTTGTAAAATTGCAACATAGACACAACAAGCTCAAAATCAAATTTGATGAATGTTTTCCACAATAATTTAAAATCTACATGTTCTGGACTTTGTAATAAACACAAATAAAAATATTTCAGGTAATTTGTGTGAGTATGAGTTCATGGTCCGATGACTGGACCTATAAACACCTATTCTATCCAATAGCATTATTAGGATAAATAGGACCCATTGATTATGAAAATGTGGTCTTTAGAAAAAAAAAAAACATTCAGAAATCTTTTTTTTAGGATGGTTAAATGTGACGTTGCAATATTGCAACAGTGGGCCTTACAGGGTTAAAGCCAGATCTCAGTCCGACAGGTTAGACTGGACGTAGACTTACTCCAGCTGACAAACTGTTGTCAGATAGAAACTTAAATTAAAGCTACAAACAACTCATAACACATCAGTCTCTCAAAGTGACGTTAAAGTGACACATGAGCTGGCATTCGATCCGTATAAAGAGAGCACGTGCTGTTGTGAACATTTAAATATTGAATATAAAATGAGGCAATGCAATGTCCAAACAAAAAATACTCCTGATGTGGTGTGTCTTTGACATGTCCAAGAGTTGTAAATATCCTGGGTTTTCATTCACGAAACGTTGTGCACAAATTTGATCTTTTTAATTTATACACACAAAAAAAGTAAGAACTTTTGTTGGATTCTCCAGTGTTTCATTATTTCCAAAATGAATTACATGTAAACTGACATACACAGACTCTTATTGCCACTGAGCTCTAGGTGATTAAATAGGAAATAAAACACCAGCTACGTTTGTTGGTTTGTAATACAAAAAAAGGCTGGTAATTTAGGTTATATAAATGGTGGTGTGAAATACGAACGTTTTTTTGTTTTTTTTGGATGAGCCAGCCGCTGTTTTGTGGTAACTAATTTTAAATTACACTGCATAGGTTTTATTATTATTTTCCTTTTTCTTAAGAAGCTAATTTACAGAAGACAGCAATAAGTAAACATTCATGAATGAGACCCATCATGTTTTAAATTCAAAAATATCAACTTCCCTTCCCTGAAAAAGTGTCTGCTGAGTCTGGTTGTTTGATCAGTCCATGTGATTCTGAGGAGGATATTTAGAAAGAGGTATAAATAAATAAATGCTAAATCATATATTTTTTTTAAGTAAACAGTATGAATACAATGCTTTGGGAACAAATCTTCAACTACATCTTAGAATCTACGAGACACCTATCAGAAAGTAATTTAATAGAAATGACTTTAACTAATGGAAAAATAAATTCACGTAAGTAATTATTACATTAAAGTGGATTTTTTTCCCTCAATATTGTTTGTGCTGTTACTTATTATTACTGTTGCAGCTGCTTTTTTTGTGGTGAAATAAAATGTTTCATTTATTTACCACTTATTGACATGTGTATATTCTATTCCCTGCACGCAGGATTAAATATATTTGAAAGTTTATTTGTGTATTAATAATTCATGAATATATAATTGCATCATTAATAACAGCAGCAGAAGAAGGGTGAGTTGTATCATTGATTTTTTTGACTTGGCTTTATTAAAATTATATTTAATGAAGTGGCCCATATTGAATTCTGTGTAACTGTAAATCTGAATGAAATGAGAAAGAGCCTCATAATACTTGGAAAATGTTCAGATAATACAGGAGAAAACAAATGATTTTATTTTATGAAAGTTAAACTGGGCTCCAGAATGAAAATACATATTCCTAAATTACTGCTGAAAGTTAATTAGCATGACATGAATGGAGGGTAAAATATAATAATATAAATTGGCCAATGTGAAAATACAATATTCTTCTTCTAGGCTTCAAGTCGCTGTCAAGATTCACAAAGGTTGTTGGTGTATAAGTAACACACACACACACACACGCACACGCAAAGACACACACTCACACACAATATAAATAAGGTTGCCCAACCAGAACTAACAAAGGCCCACTACGGACAGTCCTGTCAGCACAGCAAGGGAGGGATATTGTAGTGTGTGTGTGTGTGTGTGTGTGTGTGTGTGCGTGTGTGTGTGTGTGTGTGTGTGTGTGTGTGTGTGCGCATGCGCGTGTGTGTGTGTGCATTACTTTTTTTGTGACTGTATGTGGCTTCCTTTACAAAATAAGGAATGGTAATTGTCTCCAGCGAATGTCTCTTCTGCTTGTCATAAACTACGCTCATTTAGACTCAAAATATTGGTCTGTGTGTGTGTGTGTGTGTGTGTGAGAGAGAGAGAGAGAGAGAGAGAGAGAGAGAGAGAGGGTAAGTTAGAGTGAAAGACACAATGTGCTTGTGTGTTTGTCATAAGCTATGCTCATTTACTCTCAAAACATTAGACTGTGAATATGTGAGTGCGTGTCTGTATGACAGTGTGTGAAAGTGAGGGAGTGCATATGTCAAACACTCATGCATTTACACCCAGAAAATGTGTGTGTGTGTTTGTGTGTGTGTGTGTGCGCACTTCATGCTCATTTAGCCTCAGTAGCAGCAGAATGGGGAATTCCAATAATAATCATAAAACCTACTTTATTTTCTCTGTTTGAGGTGAGACGACTGCTTTTTCCCCTCGCCACCACTTTCCAACACGCTCCTCCAATCAACATACACACATGCACACACATACGCACACATGCAGACACACGCTTCACAAACCCTCTTGTGTGCAGTTCTGCAAGCTGGGGCGATCGTCAGAGTTATTACATGGACTGTTGTCTGCCTTGTTACATTTTCACTTTATGAGCTGAGAGCCTTCCACAGTCCCTCAATACTTAGCATAGACAGCAAGTAAGACAATGTGTGCGTTTGCGTGTGTGTGTGTGTGTGTGTGTGTGTGTGTGTGCTGTTTTGTTTTTATCAGCAGATGGGCCACTGGGTCCTGCACTACTTAGCAAACCCAACTATTTAATAAGCACAGCAGGTGGACGTGTGTGTGCGTGTGTGTGTGAGTGTGTGTGCTTGTGTGTGTGTGCGCAGAATAAAGGAAGAGAGAGACTAACTCTGTCTGTGATAGTAATCATAAAGAGCAGTTATATATTGAAGTTATGTATATCTCATAAAACACACTGGGGTCTTCAGAGTTTTGGTTCTATGAGACAGTGGATCAGCTGATCAGATGAACTCAGATGAACCCAGATCCTCCCTAATCCATAATTGATTTATTCCATTTCACCCTCAGTCACGATTGCGTCATGGACGTGAAGGGGAGAGAACGGGTTCATTAAGGCTGTTAAAGACGGGTATGAAAGGTATGTGTAGAGCTGATACTGATACGTAGCTCTGAATTAAATAATAAGAATGAAACATTGCTCTCCAGTTCTGCTTATACTTCATGTCTGTCAGTCACCACCACACTCCTCAGTCTGATGGGATGCGGAAGTTTCTCCATTTGTCCTTAAAATACAACCATTTTCCATCGTCTGTCTCCACCACTCTTCACTAATTTTGTGACCACATGAATATGAGCACGAGTCTGAGTCGTGCTGGGGAGGGTCACAGCCCACAAGGAGTCTTGCAGGTTTTAAACCACAGAGCAGCAATCTGATCAGTTATCCCAAAAGGTGATTATTTTTACTTTATTTATTTTTTATTTTATTATTAATTATAAACACTGTGAGCCATGATCGGAGTGAGATCACGGTTGTTCCCTAACTGACTGTTAAATGACGTGATGGTAACTTCCTTGACCTTAACGCATCAAAGACGAAGGAATTAATCATTGATTTCAGGAACAGTGTTCGACTCTCAACTTAAGTTTATTGTAAATACAGAGTCAGTTGTAAAGTGGGGACAACAGAGAATTCACTTACTGTGGAAGCTTAACTCCATTCATGTTGAACGTCTTCTAACCGTCTCACTTATTTTCTGATTTGATTGATTATCCATAAAGGACAAAAATAACCTAAATGGCATCGTGAAAGTTTGTTTAAAGATAATTGGAGTACAGCAAAGAGACCTGTTGTCCCTTTGGGAGAAATGGGTGTCCCTGAAAGCAAAAGGAATTATCAGCCAATAGGACCATGTTCTGAATTTACTGCTTTTAATGCTCTCAGGCCAGAGTTACAATGTTAGAGGAACAAACCACTGCTCCTTCATTCCTTCTGCTCTCAGGCAACTAAACATGGACAGCTGTAATTTTAAATTGTAATTTTTTTTAATTCAGTCATTCATGTATGTATATTATTTATTCACTTTAGGAACTATAACATTATGTGTTATTTTTATCTATTGTACTTTGTATTTATTCTACTTATTGCTGCTTGTTGTTCCTTGTATTGACTCAGGTATGTTGATCTGTGGCCTCTGACATTAACTACTGTGCCCGTGAGTTTTGAAGTTGTGTGTGTGGACTGGGTAAGCTGCAGAGGACTTTTGCCCTTCTTAATAAAGTAAATAAAGTTCTGAATCTGAATCTGAATCTGAATCTGAATCTGAACTGCTGCATGAAAACATCAACACTGTGTAACAGACTTTCTAGTTTTGAACAGGTTTGAGTTACTTTGACCAGAAAAACATAATTTGATTGGTTTCCGTGGCGCCCTGAAGTGAACTCTGAATGATGTAAAACTCAGTGACACTTAAAGTTACAGTCCAGTTGCTCTGGAGTGTCCATCCTTCCAGGAGGAACACGCACAAGGGAGTGATTAAAACCCAGCCCATGTCATAAACGTTACCCATTGTCATTGACGTTGGTTGGAGATGATGATGGCCAATAGGAGCGGAGCTGCTGGGCTCTATAAACTCTGGACTTTGTGCCTTGTGGGACAAGGAAACCCTGATTTAGACCAATGGTGCTGCATAAATACTCTCCACTGATATCAGACTGTGCCGTGCTCCCAGCAGCTTTTACAGACTGTTGAATTAAATCCTCCCACCCCACCCTGTGGTGATTTCTGAGGTCCGACATCATGTAATAATCATAATAATAAAACCATATTGAATGTCTGTGGCCAGGGAGGAACTTCCATTTCATCAAATATGGAACACAGTGACTGGACCACATTCGATTTCATATGGAAGACCAGTATCAAAGCAGTGGATCAGTTTGTTCATTTTGGAAATGTATTGCTTTGTTTTTGTCTACTCAGTGTGTGTTTGGGTTTGTGTGTGTGTGTGTGTGTCTCCCTCTCTTTGTAAGTGCAAGCAATAACCTAATGAGTATAATAGGGCTGTTATATTTTTAATAAACACAGCAGGCAGCTGGAGTCTGCTGAGGCTCATAGCTAAATGGATGGAGAGATTGTCAATGACTCACCATGGTACACTTACTGCTGATTACAGAAACGCAGCACTTGCTGTGCATATCGGACTTTGCCTGTGTGTGCATGTGTGTGTGCATTTACAGTGTGTGTGTGTGTGCGTCTGCTTGCACAAAATACCTTTTTTTTTTGCAAGAAAACTACTATGTTTGTCCATGCTTGTGTGTGTGTGTGTGTGTCTACTTATGAGTTACAGTTTTTCATTAGCACGCAATAACATGTGTGTGTCTCCACGAGTATACACAGACACTGTCTCATCCAAAACTTGAAACTTGTAAGTGCAGTCAGATGTGTACGTGTGTGCATCCCATTACTTTCTCTCTCTGTTGACTAAATGAAACCCAGTCTTGGCAATTTCTCCTCCTCAGCACCCATTCACAGTCCCACTGCTCCCCACACAATATTAAAAACTCTCCCCTACCCCCAGCACACCGGCGAGGCTCGCCAGCTCACATGTCTCCAAACATGCTTTTCCCTGTCTGCGTGACGTCTTTATGTCTGTCAAACAATATCAGGTGGAATCTCAGGTGTAAAATATGATCAAAGCATTGAAGTTGGAGGAATGTTTTTCACCTCTATTGTCTTCCAGCAGAGCAGGTTATGAAGGCGAGCCAGGGAGACATAAAGCGGAGATGTTGTTTTCTTTTCAATGATCAATAAGAGTTTCGGTTCTTAATCAAGTTAGATTAAATCTCCATAATTTCATATTGCATGGAATCCAATTAGTAAGTCACCTCCACCTTCCTAGAATGAAATGATCACAAAGAATTGAACCAGAGTTCATATTAATTTATTTTAAATGAAGCCATTGATTACATTATTAATTAAATATTATTATTGCTGATGTATTTGCATTAGTAGTTGTAGCAGCAGTGGAAAACAGAAACAGAATTTACACAACTTTGGAGATTTTGAAAAAAAAAAAGAGTATGTTCTGAAATATGAGGCTGGATTAAACTGAACATTTTCATTCTGTTCCTGTGTCTAAAAATAAAAACTCCAAATACTACTGCTTGTTTAACCCAAATATAACCAACATATACATATATCGTATTACAAGCATAAATTGTTTTGTCTAAATCTTTATCGTAATCTTTTTAAATCTTTATTTAGATTATTAATAAGTATACATGGATAATTCTGCTGTATGTGTATTTTTCCGTCCTTCATTCTGTTAAAACTGTAAAATCAAGCTGCATGTTTTATAAAAAAAACAAAATAAATAATGTCACTGTGAAGATCGTCTCAGGATATAATACTGTTAATAAAAGAATATAATGTGTGTGGTTATTGCGATGGAGGAAGACGGATGAGATGAAGGAGTGCAGGTGAAGATATAAAATCAGTGCGACAGACTTTCAGTTCAATTTTCCATTTGCTTTGACTAAATAATCTCAACTCAACTGTGTCCTTTATAGCTACAGGATACTATTCAGTTTATATGCTATCTGTTTGACAGCGTAAATAATAAAAACTAAAAAAATGAATTAATTCGTGTGAAAACATTTGCAATCAGATTCAATAATATCCATAAAAACTATTAAGCTCTCACTTATTTTGTATTATTTACCAGCAACACTCTATTACTTTGTCTAATTGTATGACACACCAGTACACAATTAGGAATATATAGTTAAATAATCATTGTAGATCAAAAATATGTACATGTCATTATCACAATATTTTCTATACTATCAATTACATCTTACAGCATCAGAACACGCCAGTGCCTGATATTGTGTCAGGCCGTTATTAACACATATTTACCATGAATATAATAAAGTGAGAATTACATATATTGTATAGTAATATATCGTATTTGGCCGTTTGGTCTCTTTAGGGAGCCCAAACCACAGTTAAAGGAAGAATAAATGATTAATTTCAGGCTCCATCTTTTATCAGCCTGTCACTTCTTCTATTTAATTTACTCTCCTGTGATAAGATCATCGTTCTCATTTGAATGAAAACGAGCTAATTGCTTTTGACTTTGTGTTATTAGAGTGAATTAAACCAGGCTCACCTCTCAACACTTCATTCACTGACTCCATGTTTGATTCCAGTAAACATCACACACACACACACACACACACACACCCTGTCCCTTTAATGATAATAAGATTATTCATTCCTCCTTAACAAATGTTTTTCTGGTTTACACTGTAAGTATGAATCAGAGGGACATTAATGAGGGTTACATGAGGCTACAGTCTGTGAGGTCTGAACCTTTTAGAAGCTTGAAACATTCATCTTGTATTGTAGGAAATACAGTGTGAAAACTGTACATCACATCCAGAGCTACACAGAGAGTCAGTGGATTTGTTTACACTGAGGACAGATAAAGCTGAGTCTGGGAATAAATACTTTTACTGTAGAGATATTGGTGTGGGATTTTCACTATAACATCCTTAATATATTTGAATCCCAACCTATAAAACTATATAATGCTAGTTTGAGCAGTCGGTTGCTTGATTTGCTCTGTGTCTTGTGTTTGGTTCTATTGAAGTTAACCAGTCAGTTCCCATTTTTAAGTCAATCGTCAGTGGAGAAGATGTGAGAATCACATCTGCTTTACATAACGTTTTGTACTGATGTCAATAAGCTTGAATCAGAAAAATACCTGATTGATGAAAGTCAATACCATCAGATATCAATCACACCAGGTACACTGCCGACAGGACAACACGTTTGGAACTTAGTGAGCACGAAACAGTCAAGATGTAATCAAGCTTCAACTCAAGACTCGACTCTTGGCAGCGACACAGTCAAGATACAGAAAAAAAAAAACCTGAGCGTAAAATTCAGAGTTTGAAATCTTCCAGAGCAGCCGCCTCAAGCTGCTCTGGCAAACTCAGAGAACTGAAGGACACAGGAAGACACTTGCTCTCTCTGTGTCAGATTAAACTGACACATATTGTTAAGGTTGTATATTTTTTTTCACCTTGTGAGTCTGTGTGTGTGTGTGTGTGTGTGTGTCTGTTGGGGATGGTTGTAACATTTTTGACATTTGTCTGTATCTTTTAAGCCACTATGTTCAAAATTTAATACAATTTATATGTGTCTGCTACTAAATGTTGTAGCTGTTGACTCTGCAGCAGAAACAGATCATGTCTGGTTTAGACTCAGACAAAAGGAGTGAAATGTTACAATCCATCCCGTATAGTCCAGCTCAGCTGTAACATAGACTGAGGTCAAATGTAACATTATGACAAAAACTTGACATTATTGATTTTTATTTAACACTTGAATGATTTGTTAACATAATTGGTTTGTGTGTGTGTGTGTGTGTGTGTGTGTGTGTGTGTGTGTGTGTGTGTGTGTGTGTATTGTTGTTACAAGTAACCCACACTCTTGTACCCATGAACTAGCTCAACTTACAGCATGGAAAATATCTACAGAGACTTCCAATAAACATACGTTTATAAGGTGTTTAACTACGAGGGCAGGCTGCTATTACAAAAATAAATTAAGTAAAATAAAAAATAAAAAAAAACTTTCTTATCTTAAAATTATTCTTTTTTCCTTCTAAAATATTCTGTGTTTGTCACAGGGAGCTACTTCCTCTCAGGTGGAATAATGACTCAATTGAGCAGGTATAGAGTGAATCAGGTAATTCAGGTAACTTGTTCCTGATTGGAGAAATTGGAAGTGTTACAACTGATGTTACAACCAATCCCGGTCTCCCCTAGTTGTGTTTCGATCTTTGTGAGAAGCAGAATTTCAGACTTTGGGGGTGAGGACATTTTGTCTGGTCCTCACAACCTCTAAGGCCTGTTTGAGGGTTCAGACCTGGTGTCAGGGTTCAGGTCAGAGTTCGGTTCAGGTTAGGGTTTCCATTGTCCTCACAAAGTACAGTTGCGGGTGTGTTTGTGTCATCGTGGCAGTATGTGGACGTACTGTAGCAGGAACTACCACAGAGGTGTGGTTGTGATCAGAATAAAGGCCAGGTTTGAAGATGGGTGTGTTCAGACCGGGTTGGAAGGTGAACGTGTTGACAAGCGTAGCAGCTGGTGGGATTCCATGCTAGTTTTTTTTTATTTTTTTTTTTTATTGATGGATGAATGAGAAAGTGAGTGGAGATCAGAAGGAAACTGATGATGTCATGTGTGTGACCATGCAGGTCGAACAGGATTTTAACCAACAACATGTGAAGACAAATGCTCCTCATCCCTTTTGCTACATATCAAACTACACATTGCTTAGATTCACTTTTTTTTCTCCTTGCTTGGTTTCAAAACGTGTTCTTTCCACTTCATTGCCTCTTGTTTGGATCTTTCTTCTCACTTCTTCTTTTGTCCTTAATTAACTCACACTCGATAATACACATTTCCAAAATCAGCTGATTTCTTCAGCTTCCAAACAATGAAATCCTTTCACCATACAATGAGCTGAGCCTGAGCCCACGCAGAGTGATTCACATCAGCCCAAACTCCAGTTAAGATACACAGAATCCCACAGGATGATTTTCATTTTCACATGATAAATACAATATATTTTAGTGTGACGTGTTACAGACATGACAACATTTAAAACCAGAGATAATTAGTTTTCATTAGAAATTAGACACCACACACACACACACACACACAAACACACACACACACACACACACACACAAAAACACACACATATATATATATATATATATATATAGGCTTTTCTGAATCTCAACAGCCCAACTGCCTGATAAATGTGCTACTTCTTTATTGCCTTTGTAAACAATCAAATGTAAATACAGTATATAAATAAAGACATAAATGGAGAATGTATTTGTCACTATCAAAAGTTTTAATGTTCCCTTGAAAGCTCAATTGTCCTGACTGGTTTTACAGGCTGTTGCTTCAGTCACTGAATTACAACACAACCAACAAACTGGAGCCTCCATCATCCTTTATTCTACACCACAACTTCAGATGCATGTATTTCTATTTACTGTCTTTCATTGCTTTCAGTGTTTTTCCCTCCATTAAAACCAATGTAAATGTGTTTAATGTTTTAATATTTAAACAGCACCAAGAACAAATAGTTATTGGACAGCGAGGAGTGAAGTGGGATTACAGGTCGGCTCAGATATGAACCAAGTGGAGTTCAGATAAAACACTGGTTTTCAACAAATTTAATTTAGTTATATTTAAAAATGAGTCCCTAGAGGTGAATAACTAAGAGCTGAAACACTTCATCATTTACTCCACAGATGGGAGTGAAATTACGCCTCGCATTTCTTTTTTTCTTTTTTTTTTACCATTTACAAGTGAATTTCTCTAATGTGCCAACGGTTCTGAACGTGAGGAAAGACAGAGTGAGACTGATAAATGATGCTGGTGGTTTGACTCTTTAATGGTGCTCATTATAAACATGTGCATTTTCAGTAGTTAATGAGTTATTTTCAGGTCAAACAGGCGTCCGCAGCATAAATACTCTCATTGAGATCTTAAAAAAAAAAGTTCTCAGCCTCGTTACGTTCTGTTTGTAGAACATGACGATCTTTCTCATCTGTAAGTTCTCTTGTGTTGAAATTACATGACATATGATGAAAAATTTGTTTTATTGCTACTTTGCTATTTATTTTGAAAGAGAGAAAAAAATAGTCCCAGATTACTTTCTGCAACACTGAATAAATACAGTAAAGAGGAAATTAAGCATTTCTTTTAGTTCCTCTCTCCCCTTTACACACTCACACATTCATTTCTTTTATAGCAAAGCACATGGTGTCAACGGTTAATACATTTATATATTGTTTTTAATTTTTTCTAATCCTTGCAGGCTTCAGGGAACAAGCACAGTGGAGGACACAGAAATGAAATAGGAAATACCAGATGGAGAGAAAGTTGACAGGAAGAGAAGAAAGTTAATACAGAAAGAAGAGAAGAGAAAAGGAGGAAAAAGAAGAAGAGGAAAAGTAAGGAGGAAGAAAGAACAGAGAGGGTTGAAAGAAAGATAAACACACAAATATCAGATTCACAGAAAAAAAAACACAATACAGTGGATTTATAAAATCAAGCTAAAGGACAAAAGAAAAGAGAAGAATATAGAAATGGAAGTGAAAGTGAAGATGTGAGCTGACAGAACACTCCTGGTCAGTTGTGTCTCATCTTTGGTTCAACAAGGGTTAAAGAGAGAGAGAGCAGTCTTCATAATGAGACAACCCTCCCTCTCCCTTATCCTCCAGACTACACACAGATACCGTCAGGCTCGTGCTCCCCACGGTAACACACACTTTGCGCTTACACACACACACACACACACCCTGCCTCTCCCTCTCTCCTACCCTATGCACACACTCACTCTCTCACACACACACACACACACACCTGCTGGCGGTGCAGGAGAAGAGCAGAGCTCGGCGTGTAGCGGGGCACAGCAGAGCATCTGGTCTCCTGTTCAAGCGGAGAAACGGCGGAGAGACGAGCGCCCGGCGCTCCGCTGCTCAAGGTAAGATCTTTAATGGAGATGAATGGCCTCACCGGCTGCGCCCAGGGCTCCTGGAAAACACCCTTTTATCTGAGTGGTGGTGTGCGTGTCTGAGAGAAGTTGTCCACTGAGTGTGGCTGTGCATGTGGATGGTTTAACTGCAGTAAAATTAATGTGGATGGTCACTGGTTATTGGCTGCTGTTAATTGGAAAAGTCTCTTAGCTTTCCACTGGGACCAAGGTTGCACGGTCAGCTGGAGGAGCTGCTTTCTGATTGGGCTGTGGAACTTGTGGAGGAAGTGGGCACATGGTTGATGAAGAAGTCGGCCATGCTTTCCAAAGTTTCCTTCGGTTGCTATCTGCAGTATGTTTAATAGTAAGAGAGATGGAGGTTATAGGAAGTGATAAAAACGATAATTGTAGTGATACCTTTTCAGTTAAATCTTAGAAGTGTTAATGAATGGTTAAATTTGCTCTTACTGTACTCAACGTCGTCATTCGTTAATGCCATTCGGCCAACATGTCAATCACAGGCCACTAATTCAACAGCTCAGTGATGTGTGCCACTCTGGTTCATCAGCATGTGTTTTCCACAACTGCACCAATCCAGAAATGAGTTGTTAAGTCACTTTTTTCTGTCTCAGTCATCACTCACTCACTCACTCACTCACTCACTCACTCACTCACTCACTCACTCACTCACTGCTGACCAACCTGAAACACACTAAGGTAAGCAACAAGTGTGCTAATTAACTGAAATCATTAGGTGGATATTGGGTGCTGCTGGGGGTTAGTGTGATATTTATACTTTTCTTTGTTAACTTTTTTAATTAATGGAGGGACTAATTAATTACATTGTGACAGTAGAGAGCTACAGGATAAGAAAGGGGTGGTGGTGGTGGTGGTGGTGGTAGTGGGGTTATGTGACCTGACTCCTGGCTGGAATCGAACCAGGAACACTGCAACACAATCAGCATCGTAAAAATCTGATGAATGATAAATATGTTGAGCAAATCACGTTTTTTTATTCTCCTTTTTTTTTTTTTGGTTTGGTTTGAAAATCGTTGGCAACATTATTCGGTCAATTAAACTTTTTCATATTTATAAAACTCTGCTTTTAATAGTAAATATGAGAATTATAACATTTGCAACTGTTGGAAACTGAATTATGGAAATGTATTTTGCTCGGAGAAAGTAAGGACTGCCTAAAGGCACTGCGGCAGCATGCCAGCTTTCCCCATTGCGTGTTAAATGGAACCGGGGGTTTTCTGGACGACCACTTTCCACATGCTGTTAAATGCATTTGATTTTTAAAAAATTTTATATTTATTTATTCATTTATTTTATTCATTGATTCGACTGCTGAAATGACACCGGGTTGAGTTTGTTGCTCTCTCTGCCTGCACTCACAGCATGAATGAAGCCAGGCTTTAACATGTTCACATGTGTTAATGAATGTTGAGTGGCTGTGAATAGGTAATGACTTGCTCAAGGGAGCCTGAATGAACATGCAGTTGCAGGTTTGAGGATTTTGGAAAATATTGAGTTTTGGCTGTGCTGCTGGAGACTTGGTTCAGTATTTACTTTGCATTTCACACTGAAACCTGGAGCTTTTTTAAAATCCTAGATAAATATAACTAATATATTTATATAACTTATATTTAATCTAACAGATCTGATAAGTTTAGTTCACATCTGTACAAACAAAGAATCCAAGAAGCAAAAGTTTTTTTTTTACTTTCAGATGTTTATTTACCTCTAAATGAGAATTTAGAGAATCATACCTGGTATAAATGTTTATGGAGTAGTTTTATACGGTACAATATAAAATGAGAAAAATGATGCCTCATTGCAGGTGTAACTGACTTGAAGTCGTACTTTCCCTTCCTTTTATTTTTCTTTCATCTTAAGATCAGAACTGTGGTATTCATCTCGCTGGAAAAGAAATTCCTGACATTGAGTTGCAGTGATTTCCTGTTTTCAGTGACCTGTAATAAATTCAGTAGCACACTCTATCACATGCCCTCCACCTCGCAGAGCCATGGTTGTGTTTTGAAATTAAACCATTTGTGGTAAATATTAATTCAACCCTGACGTGAAATAATTAAAACGCTCTAATTACTCAAAACTTATATTTTACATGTTACTGATATTAGATTGGAGTCTGACTAATGACTGAGTTATTTGGGGTAATTTATCAATCAGTGTTGATGTCTAATTGAGTTACAGGTAATTATTATAATCAGAAATGAGGTACAAGCTTAATGATGGTTTTAATTTATTAGATGTGTTTTAAATTGAATTCATGAATAATTTATCACTAACATGGACATCGTCCAGGTTTTATTTTTATTGGCTCTGTGTTGTTTTGACAAGTGGCATTTCTGCAGGAATGACTTGTGTTGTGTTTTTTCTTTGATTGTCAGTTTTGGTTTTTTTTCTCAATTTTTTTTCTCAATTTTTTAAAATATCTTTCTGTCTGGAGTTTTTAATCCTGTTTTAGTCTAAACATTTCACCACTATTCTGTTCCTCCTGAGGAAATAAAAAGGAAGGCAAATCCCACCTTCATCAAGGTTATAATGTCCCGGTTTTGTTGAGCTGCATGATGTAATGTGTGCTGCTGCTGAACTGTATCATACAGAGAGGTGTGTCTGTTATTCAGTCTACATTCATTAATATGTGTGGACAGATTAAGCCTCTGAACTGACCACACAGTTGTTTAAACACCTCTGTAAAAAGTGAATCACAGCCTTCAAGTGTGTAGGACTTGTCGCTGCAGTGTTACGTGAGCCTGTGTTAATGTTAGTCAGGTGTAGCAAAGTGTATGTGGCAGCAGGAGGATTGTTCTTTAATATAAATAAATTAGGGCTGCACAATTAATCAACAACAATCAAAATCACAATATGGCAATACTAATAAAGTGCAATATCTAAATCGAGGGAGCTTTGATTTTTTTTGATAAAGGTAAAATGTGTCACATTGTTGTGCATTGTTAGCACCAGGAGTGTTGTGGTGCTACAGAAACGCTCTGGCCTACGAATCATATCCAAACGTACAGGAACATGTTTGTTTGGTACAAGACGACACAAATCACGTCATCATCATTTTTATATTTTTTTCTGTGAAAATGAAATGAAAAAAAAACGATTGTGCCAACTGATATCGCAATATCTGGCAAAATAATCACTATGATTTTTTTGCAGTAAAAAAATGACATTATTTTTACATATTTATGTGATGTAGGTGAATAATGTGTCATCAGGGACTTCAGGCAAATATGCTTCAGATCCTAGATCAGTCAAATTTCAGCTAGTTAATATGTAAATCAAGTAAGTAGGTCAGTGGTCATAGCAAATATTTTTTTGATCCTAGAATGACCAACAACAAAGCACAGCTGTGGAGGAAGGAAGTAACACATCGCTGCTCTAAGTTAATGTTGTGCACCAGCAACTGAGATCTCACTGATGTTGGAAAAGATCATCTGGAAAATCGTACTCCAGAAGAATCAAAATCACTTGTGTGAAAATGTTCTCAGATAAAAGTGACTCCGTTAAAATGACTGTGTTACATTTTTAAAAGGGGGAAGTGGAGGGGTTAAGATGTTGGCCTGTACGATGAAAATGATTATTAGATGATAAAACTGTTAAAAATGTAAGTTTTTTTTAAATGAAAGTAAAATGAAAGAGCATCCTTTAGGCTTCCAGGCGTAGCAATGGTTTCAATGCATATGTGTGTCGTTCCAGGTGAGAACTGCACCCAGACAAACCAATAAATTCACTCAGTCCCTCTGAAAAGAACTGATAATTATAACACCACAGCGGGTGTCCATAGACTTTACATAGCAATACTAAGCTACATGAATTAAATAGTTGTAGCTTCTTATAAAATGAACAGCAAGCAAAATAAATGTATAAACAACATAAACGGAGACAAAACAGTACATTGGTGGGCAGAACAGTAGTTGTTGCTGCTGTACAGTGAGTTATACTGTAACAGTCATTTGTTGCACTCACCTGCCCGAACGTCACTCTGAGGCTGGTCCCCCACAGTCTGCAACTTCTGTCCAGTTTAGCGTTTAGCGCTTAGCCAGACCCAGCATGCACCTGTCGCTCACGCAACAGGGCGGGTACGTTGGATTCGGGTCACCTGCCGTGGTTGCCGGACGGTGCACTTGAGTACAGGTGATCTCCGTCTGAACCTGGACCAAACCACCGCAGCAGCCTGATCATCCCAAGTTGGTTAAGAAATCCTGCAATTAGCAACAAAGTGTTTAAGTTAAGTTTGTTCCTCTGGCAACATTTTCATTTAAGATTCTTCCTCTCATGGAATTCTACTGTCTACTAATGATGTTTAATACCAGTAATTAGTTTATCTAATGACTTTTATGCATCTTTTTTGGTTCAGAAGCTTCAGCCTAAAGAGGTGATCATAAGTGTGAATAAAAGACACACATTTTAGCAGACGAGGAAGGTTCCTGCTCTGCTGCAGCAAAGATGATGATCCTGAAGTGACTACAGGTCTCTGCAGTGTCCGCACATCAGTTACAACTTCAGCTGTAAGTTTAACAGCTTGTTAAAAGAAATAGTAAAAAAAACAATGCATCACTCACTCTGGGTAAAGGTCAACAACCTGAACTGACTAGAGACATTCAGGAGAAATAAAAAACATGGCATATGAGTTCTTTATTATTACAGTGAAGAGAGACAAACTAGAGACACCAGCGATGACACCTACCAGAGGAAAGGACGATTCTAAATAAGATCTTGACTTTGTCTGGCCTGTTTGTCCGAGACATGATTGAGCTTTAACATCAGTTTAAGATTTTGACCATTTTTTTTCGTATTTCTTAATTTCAATAAGAACATAGCCTTCCTTGCGTCTCAGCCACGTCTGATTTAAGTTCAGCTTAAGATCTTAAAATGCTCTTTTTTTTCTCTCACTGCTCCGATCTTTACCTGTCTGAAATAATCAGCTCTGGAGATAATAGAAGATCAACAAAGAGCCTAGGGAAAATGAGGTTGCTTTGTAAATGAGCCTGCACACCTGAAATTGTGATTACGATCAAATGAAGGTTTGTAAGCACAGCAACAGAGCTCCTGTATCCTTATTCTCAACTGGACAGGATTGATTGTTTAGATCTTGATATATTCTTTTGCTACGCATCACTCCTAATGTGGATCCATTAGTTCATTCATCTCAAAATAAGAGCCTATTTATTTCTGGGAGACAAAGAAAAAGACAGCAAAACTTTCCTTACGCTGATGTTCTCAACTCCACCTGTGAAGTGTTGTGACTGTATCTTGCAGGTTGTGACGCTTTCATGGTGATAAAATCTGTCCAGATGAACTCAAAAGCACCTCTGTGGTACAGTTCCTGCCTCAGTAAGTGTCTCCAGGACCATATTTAACCACAGCGACACACACAAAGTCAGTGGGTGAAAACAATATAATCTTACACTGAATTGCAGAGGAAAAGAGAACCTGAAGATGAAGGAGCAGGAGACAGACGCAGAACTGGGCTCATCAAAACCTGGAGGTGAAGAGCAGAAGGTTTACTGAGTAGAAGATGAAGGGAGGAAAACTAAAGGGATATAACTTCACCTCAGGAGGTGCGCCTCACAGTCCTTCACCTTCTCATATATTAATATTCATTTTCCTCCATCTTTCTCATTCTTTTTTCCATTATTTCCATTATTTCTTTCTTTTGTGGAGCTGCAAATGAACAAAAATGCAGGTGTCCAGTGAAAAACTTTAAAATGACAATATACAACCATATTAAACACCATATTTTAAAGCATTTAGAAGAAGCAAAAAAAGAAAAAGAAAGAAAAGAAAGCAGAAACTGGAAACCATCCTGGGAAGTCAGGTCTATGGTGAAGCTGTGGAGTAGCTGTTTTATTTAATAATTAGATACTGAGGGATCCATCTGGCAGGTTTATTCTAATCAGGGTTATATTTCAAATACACACTGTGTTGTGTGTAGAAACATGCTGCAAGTAGTTTCCAGAGGAAACAATGCTCAGTATTTTTCAGCTTTTGGCTGCCAACAGACACAAAACTGCTCTGACCCTTAGAATAATAAGAACCGTTGTCTATTGTTATAGAAAAGACATTATGGATAACTTTGAAACCAATTGAGGCAAACCTGCAAGAAAGTTTGAAATGTCGACTCTGCCATTTCCAGAAACCAACCTTCACTATCAAGAAAGTCGTCAATTAATGTGGAATAAATGGAAAGAAAAAGGCAACTCTGTTCAATTAAACATGGAGGAAATCCCTCCAGTCAGTTGTTTACATTACACTCCAACTTCTCCAATGAGAAAATAGCAGCTGCTCAAAATGTGTCGCTCCCTCATTAGCCCCTTTCTCACCGGCTTTTCAGCGCGCGAATGTTACACTTTTAATTCTGTGTCACCGCTGTCTATAAAAGTTCCACCTTTACGCCGACAGCAGGCCGTCACAGATTCAGACAGACCTCTGTGTAAAAGGAAGAGCCGCTACAGAGATGCAGATTAACAGCCTCTGATGCCTGAATGCCAGTGTGCTCTGAAATCACACATCATGCCAGTTGAGAGGAAAACATATGGCGCTGTCTTCTTAATGGCAATACAGCAGATTTAAAAGATAAACCTTTTTCCGTCCTGTATATTATCTCAACAAAGGTCCTCAGCCCAGATGAACCATGGACAATGCTGTTTTGTGGTTTGTGCATCAACCTTTAGGCTCTGAAAGCTTCTAATTCTACTTTAAATCAAGATCTAAATTTATCGCTTTTTTTTTTTCTTTTGGAGATACATTTATAATTCGTCAATAACTCAACTGATCAACAGACTTATTGATTGATTAATAGACAACAATTTGCAAAGTCTCCAGCTCCTGAAATGTAAGGACGTGATTTCTGATTTGTATCAGTTTAAATTGAATTTCTCTGGATTTTTTAAACTGTCCTGTTCGGTGTTTAAACTAATTCTTCTTCTACATGGTAGTACTTATACTTATTATTATTATTGTTTTTATTATGTTAAGTCCAACTTTATATTGACTTTGCAATGACAGTAATTAAATTAAATTAAATTATTATTATTTTTTTGTTCTTTATCTTAACTTTTTGGGGGTAAAACCAAAAAAAAAAAAAAAATCAAAAAACAAACAGGTAAAATAAAGATGGAACTGAATGAATGAAAGACTGAATGAATGACTGGATGACTGTAGCTTCCAGAGCTTTCTCTCAAGGACGTCGGCATCCAGCGCACATCCATGATGCAAATGACACTTTTTTAAATGAATGAGAGATGGCTGCTGTGATTCGTGAATACTGATAAAGTTATTAATATAAATGCAGGAGCGCCTATTCATTTCCTGTTGTAGAAGCAATTTAGACCCAGAAGCCCGGAGTCATAAGGCTCTGACACCGCAAAGGAAGGAAAAACAGAGGCTGACACGGGGAGGACCAGTAGACAGGTGAAGAGAGAGACGGCTGTCTGCAGATCTGACTCAGTGTTTTGGAGTGTCGTGTGGTCAGACATTACAATTTAACCACACTGAATCTTATGGGTTCCACTACTTTTTTTATATTTTTTTATTTTTTATTTTTTTACTTTTTTTGAAGCCCTTCCAAAATAAATTCACCACTGTGACATTAGCATTACAGCCCCTGCACCAGAATCCAAAACTCAAGGATGTCACGGTGTGGTTTGCGTTGTAGTTGTTGTCCCCGCAGCATGCATGCTGTGTGGAGTCAGTAGAAATCATAACCTGATACTATGCACCTGAGATTTATCAAAAAAGATTTCTTGTTTTATCTTTTCTGGTCCTGGCATGATTGAATTCAGATGCTTCTCTGTCTCATGTTTCAGCAGATGGAAACAACGTAATGCTCTAGTTGACAGTTTTGAAAAATGCATAGCAATGTCATGATATGCTGTGATTTCCCTTTGATCCAAGCTGTATTTGAAACAAAAAAAAAAAGTATATTGATAGAAAATGATACTCTATATTTCCCGCTCAGTCCAACTCAGAATACAGTGCATGTTTTCAACAGCGTACAGGTCTGCTTGGATGCCAGTGCACCCTCTCCCTGCATACACCACACACAGATGAATGATCAGTTAGCTTTGTTTGTATTTTTACAGTTTGTTCACTTATTCCTTTGTTACCTGCTTTATCTCACCTCAGACTTGGTGTTAATGGAACCTTAGAGCCCCAGTTCACAGCTTGGGGGTGGGGACCCTTTATGAAGTTGCAAAGCTGAGAGGTTGTGAGATAATTAAGGAGTTAGGAAAGTGGAAGAAAAGACTTCTGCTGCAAAATGAAAAGGTAAATTGGCAGCATTTATACAGGGATTTTAATAGATGACAGCAAGCTAAACTGCAAGGCCTGACCAATCAGAAGCAATTCATGGCTCATTATCCTGCCTGAGGACACTTGGACAGGTGCACAGTAGGAGCTGGAGATCAAGCTGCCAACCAATTTGTGGACAGTCTGCTCCATCATCTGAACCTTAGTCACGCAAATTATATTTCTATTTAAAGAGTTTCCACAAATCTTTCTTTTTCTTGTAAAATACACAAGAATTTAAAATTAAAATTAAAGTCTTTAGCTAAACTACTCACAAGTCAGTGTGACCTGTGACAAGGGGTCGCAAACACACGTAGCTTGGTGTTAAAGGTCCCATACAGTATAAAGGCAGATGTCCATGTGTTGTTTGATTATAGATCAGGTCTAGCTTCTATATTAATACTGTGATCGTATCAAAGCCTCAGTCCACAGAGAAATGCACACAGCCTGTATTCAGAAACTGAGCCTTAAAATGAGTCATCAGGACTTCTGGAACTTTGTGATGTCACAACTATACAGTCATGCCCCAAGCCCCGCCCACCTGGACCCACCATCCAACCTTCCATGATTTGGTTTCCCAGAGTTTTTCTGCAATAATCTTATTAGATCACTCAGAAATAAGCCATCCAATCAAAAAACAGGGTCAGAGCCGCCTCTCTTCTGATTGGCTCACCAACCTGTTGTTTCTAGCGCCTCAGAGAGAAGCCTGAGAGAGGAGATGTAAAACTACACTGAGATGGTTTTTGGCTCTTAAAACCACAAATATATCTTCTTATGGATCAACACTTCAAATAAAACACAGGGAAAGTGTAAAATATTGCACCGATTCATTCATTTCATGTTGCCATGTTGTCTTCCCCTGTTTCCTTGTGCTAAACAAACTAAGTTGACCATGAGTGAAGTGGTTTGCATCAGGAAATCAATAATGATTTAGGGCTTTGACCTGGATTCAGCTGCTCTCTGTTTCACTCATAGAGCAGATGGTCTTGTATGAATACTAAATACTCTGATGCGGAGGGCACAGACATGGAGGTGAACAGTTAAGACCAAACATCTGAATCACGAGCCCACACACGTCTGTGTCGAGTGAAAAAACATTTAGTCAACAGTGAATTGTCAGAGATGACAGATAACCATGACATGCTACCTGATGATGATGAAGGAGGAAGACCACTGAAGTATGTGGAAAAATAGTTTTTGGGGCGTGTTTGTTACAGAATTATATAAACAATAAGACGCTGAAGGAGAAAAAGAAAAGAAGAATGAGAGCAGAGGAAAGAAGAGAAGAGTGTTGGTGTGTTGCTGAAAGAATATGTTCAGACACACAGAGGGAGAGGAGGTGTCTGAAGGAGACAGTGGTCCTGGAAGCCATGTCTTATTCATTGTTAGGTCACTGGCACAGGGACTCAATTACGAAACTAAACTAAATTATGAAGAACACAGCGATGCAACAGGACATGACTAACACACACACACACACACACACACACACACACACACAAACACACAGTGCAATGAACATTAAAACCCCATTTTTAGTGAAAATATCTTCTAGTGGGAGAAATATTCAGTTACTTGCTTTGAATCCACTTGTTTTTTTTTGTTTTTTATTTTATTTTCTGGTGCGTCTCTTTGTGGTTCAGCTGCCACTGAAGTGTCTCCAGGTGAATCCGCTGTGGGCAAAAACAATCTTCCCCCCTCTCTCGTTTGGTGCCATGTAAACTCTCAGAAAGGTCATGTATGCAGAGACCTTGGGTTATCAGCCATTTCCATGGATCAGTGTGTGCCAAACATCTTTTTCACTGGTGAGTCAGTCTCTTTACAAGTGGAGCAGCCCGGTTTTACAGGACATGGACTCAGCCTGATACAAGCAGAATCACATCAGTGGAATTAAATCATTCAACACTGAACATCAGACTGGATGACACATATACACAGTGTTGTCTCTCTCACTGTGGAAGCCCAGTGTTCATTATTAGATAAATAGATAACATTATGAAACAAATAAATATAATGAATAAATTATGTTAAATATGTAAATGTATCAATCATTTTTGGCTCTTTTATGCTGAGAAATAATCCAAGTTTATTAGCTACAGCTAAAGCTATTGTTGTTGCTCTGACTAACAGGAGCTAACTGGCTAAATCTGGTAGCAGCTTATGAACTTGCTATTTTAAGAATGAGGGGGCATGTGATTGGCTTAAAGGTAAGAGGGCAGTAACATAGAAGGTGATCTGAGAGAGGGAGAAAAACCCCATTATAATCAAAAACACGCTTTTGTGCATTTTGTAATAAAAAGTTGTATAATAATTTTTCTGAATTAAAAATTTAATTCCAATAAAACTAAAAACATTTCACAAAAATTGTATTTGTTAATAATTTAATAATTCATGTATTTTGTGTCAAAAATTATTGTATCATTTATATATTTCACACAATATATCCATGTGATTATTTATTTATTTATTTGTTTAATGTTGACCACTTTGGGCCTCCATATTCACTGACTCTCTCTCAGTCTGTTTGATGCATCTCTGATGTCCAAATTCAAGTCCAGCTCACAATACAACATCAGCAGCTCCTCCAGGCCGGTTATTGATTTTCACCCATGGCCTCATGTCTCACACACATACACATGCACACACACACTGTGTGTGTCTACTTACAGACGTTGGGATTCATGTCTCACTTCCCCCGACACATGCTGGAAATCTTGGACATTTAATGAATATTTAACCTGCAACCACTGTTATTTAAATATCTCCTGAACCAAACCTGATAACACAGAAAAGTTGATGTCTACCCCCATGTTCTGATGGTCAGTTAATGGTAAATGCAGTGATGTCGTGAGAGGGAAATCACAGTTTCAGAAAACCTAGGCTAGACAGTATAATATCAAGTCTGTTGCATGTATGTTGTGTAATTTTAAAAGCTTCATTAATCCTGAAAATAAAATGACTGTGTAAAGAGTAGAACAATATTCAATATGACCTCAACAACTTGGCTTCAAAAGAACAGACACAGAGCTGTGAACTGTGCGATACCCCCAGCAGCCTCTCCTGCAGCCACAACTTAAGAGTTCAAGGATGGACTGGCTTGGAGACAACAATGGTCGCCAGTGGCTTAGGCCCATCAAACCCCAGTCTGTTGGAGATGGCATATCTGGCCTTTAGCAGAGCCATGAAGGCTTATGCTGCCATGTCGTCCACATTCCAGGTCTCCCATGCTGTTGTAAATGTGTCACAGCCAGTGAAGGCATGGAACACAGGAAGGGCCTTGGATTTGTCAGGACCCAGACACTTGGCGGTCTCATGGGACGGCATATATCTGAAGCTCTTGCCAGTCCCAAATGCCACATAAGCCTTCATGGCTCTGTCAAAGGCCAAATACGCCATCACCAACAGACTGGAGCAATTGGAGACCAGTGTGGTCAAAGCCAATCCATCCTTGAACTCTGAAGTTGTGTCTGTGAGGGAGACAGCGAAGTAACGATTCAACAACAACAACAAAAACAACAACAACAACAAACAAACGTGTTTCTGAAATTGATGTCTTGAATTAAATCTTCTTTACAGTCAATGTGATTTTAGGGTTAATGAAGCTTTTAAAACTACACAACATACATGCAACAGACATGATATTATAACGTCCAGCCTACGTCTTTTTAGATACTGTGATTTCCTTCTCACAAAGTCACTGAATTCACCATTAACCATTGCGCTATTTGTATATGATGTTGTTTAAATGGTATCATTGTAATCCGCGACCATCTAAACATAGTTTTAAGTGGTCTCAGACCTTTGAAACCCTGTATATAACAAATATACATATATATATTTATTTATGTAACATATGTCTACAGTGTAAGTATACGTACATAAAAATGCATAATTGTATGGGCTAGACATATATGTCAATATATGAAATAGTTCCAATTTCTAAGAAATGTCATATATCATTTTCACATGTATGTTTATATTTTATATATGCCTATATTTCATATATGAAAATTCAATATTTGTACATATATTACATTAGCTTACGGGTATTATATTTGGTTGAGGAGATATGATGCAAAATACATAAATCAGTTATGGCACATAGTAAAATGGCTGCCACAAGGCGTTTGGGTGATAGCTCCATTTCTGAAAATGTTTGTTTTTATATGTTTGCTGCTAAACCTCAGAGTCGCAATATTGAGGTTGAGCTGAGATACACAGGTCGGCTCAGTCGCACAGTTTCATTTTAGAAACAGCTGCTTTGTGATTATTTCCAATCCCAGTTCTGTTGACTGTCTGGAGAATCTACAGTATGTGTGCACCACAAACCACAGCAATATTTATGTTAGAAGAGAGGTAATTTTACTACATTTATACTGTACAAGATTTGTAAGAACTTAGCTGCAAATATGAAAGGTGATGAAGGTGACACTGGTATGACTGAGCGGCATCATATATTTAGTAGATCTTTCATCCTGCCATGTTATTGTTCAGTTTAGTTACCTTTTAATTGTCAGGGACCATGTGCATTACTGTGTAATGTTTAGGCTACTGATGAAATTGTTATTGAACAGTTAACTAACTTCATATATTTGTTAAATCCTATAGTAAATGATGTGATACCGAGTAAGGCAGCAGGGCATATAATAGGAGCTCAAGCACTAAATTATGTCATGAATCATAAGTCACATGTTGTATTCTTGTAGTTGTAATTGCCATTTTTAGGAACAATTATAACCTGAAAATTTTTCACTCGCACTCGAGCTCAGTGGTCTCTATAAAGTGTTTAACTTTGCTTCCTGTTGTAATGTTGTATTTCAGTCGAAGGAAAAACCATGAATTTTCGGACATTAGTTTGTATTTTTATTTGTAGTCTGGTGTCTGATGAGCCTTCAAACTTACTCTAACTGTCCATCCTGGACTGTAATTTATTATCTCACAGAACATAAATGAAACATGTCTCTCCACCACCTTGTATTGTTTTAACCAAGTCAGTTTTCAGTCTGAATTCACATTAAATATGTAGCAAAGTCCTTCAACCTATTTAAGTCTGATTTAGACTGACTGACTGACTGACTGATGATATTTTCACCACTGGTCAGTGGAGTGCCGCAGTGCAGCAGTCTCTGCAGGGAAGAGGAGGAGCACTTCCAGTACACTGACCATCTCCTCCATTACAGCAAATAAACTACTTTCATTACTTGTATCATTATTACTAAAGGAGGCAGAGAAAGAACTAAAGATGAGACACACCGAGCAGAGAGAGCAGGAGAGAGGGAGGGAGAGAAGTCATCGCTAACGAGGCTTCGTACTAACGACTATGACCAACTCTACGTATCAAACAGAGGGATTTAGACATAAAGACCTGCCTCTAATAAAAGTCTGTCATGTTCTGGAGTTGAAGTAAACAAAGATTAAACTGTTGTAGATCCAGACGGAGGCTGTGCTCTGTGTGAGAGACTGAATAAGAAAGATAGTGGGAACGCATGACATTTGGGCTTAGTCCTTGCCATGGTGGCCCAGGTTCATGTCCAGCCTGTGGCCCTTTGCTGTATGTCATCCTCTCTCTCTTTGAAATCAGGATTTAACCATAGGCAGTCCAGAGTTTATATTAGGTCTTGACCTAGTCTTGTTTTACAAGGAACTTTATTGTCCCTTTAATGTATTGAAAATCTCCTGTCACACCAACGTCCATGCAGACATTTATTCAGCCATGAGGCCTCTTGATATCTTTTATTCAATGCAGCTGTCCACACGGGCCACAGCAGCTCACATTCTCATACACCTATAAATGCCCAAAGTCAATTTTTGTGTGTGTTACACATGTAACTACAGTGACTGTGTGTTGGCCTGAACGCCTCCGGTGTAGATACACACACCAGAGAAGTGTGGGAGAGTTGCTTTCACATAGAAATCTTGTCTTTTAATATTTGTTAATGTAACCTTTGTTTTTACCAGATGAATCAGTTCAGAGAGTCAACACACAAGAATACACACACACACACACACACACACACTGTGAAGGATTAAGTGTGAATGTGCAATAACCTTTAGGTTGGAGCTTTGAGTTGGACGTGTGTTCATGTGTGTGTGACCTTTGCACGCTGTTCTGACTGAAGGAGACGTTCTGTCTTTAATCAGACTTGGTCTCATTAGAACCTCCAGAGATGAAACTTATTACAACACAACACAATTCACTGACCTTTGTGGCCACTTGGGGACAGCATAAAAATGTGAAAACCCAACACTGACATATTATCACCTTAGAATAGTTGCCTAATTTTACACACACACACACACACACACACACACACACACACACACACACACTCACACACACACAAACAAGGATCAACATTATCATTAATTTCCAATATTCACTCACTTTTTGTTTCGGTGTCTCGAGAATGAAAATGTGTTTTTCAGTCATTCTTTGGTGCTGCTGGCAGCTGATGCTGGAAACAAGATCTATGTAAGAAAGAATCATTTGTTTTCCGGCTGAAAAATCCAAGTGAAGTCTCAAGTCTCCAGTGTTATAATGAGCACTCTTTTAACCTGCTGCATTAGGTCTGAAAACACTGCATCGCCAAAGCTAAGAAATTCAAATCATGTACTGCATCATCATCACTGCTTTACCTTGAAGGTCATGTATGATAATAAGGGAGCGGATGACATTCAGCTTGTCAGATGTTTCTTTACTTTTAATGTCCTAAAAACATAAAGAAAAAAAAATAGAATTACTATTATTAGTTGTCTGTCTCCTCCACTCAGACTAGTTCCAGGTTACATCCCTGTTTATCCAGAGTCATAGAAGATATGAACCATGTGTGTGAAATTTTTTGTAACAATTGCTGTGTGAATGAAGTGTGAAAATTGAGTAATGGCTAAGAAGTGTTTTGTGAGGTCACACTGACCTTGACCTTTGACCACTAAAATCTCATCACGTTTGTGCCAAATTTGAAGAAGTTCACTCAAGGTGCTACTGAGATATCATGTCCATGGGAATGGTATGGACAGACAGCCCAAAAACAATATGCCTCTGGCTGCTGTAGCTGCATGAAGGAATAAAAATAAGGACCTTTTCAAGTCTTTGAACTGGAGTCCAAGTCTCAAGTCTCTAATGTTTGTAATGAGCGTTTTATCAACGGCTGCATCTCATCAGGTCTGCTAAGAGCATTGTATCTAAGCATGTAATATCATGCATGTCATCATCGCTACTTTATCTATAAAGTTATACATGATAATAAGGGAGGGAATGACATTTAGCTCGTCAGACATTTGCTTAATGTTAATGTGCTAAAAACATTAAAAAAAAAAAAATAGAAATGTGCTCAGTAGAGCCAATATCACACAGCACACACCAGGGAAGGAGCGGGAATGACACCATAATCCATCTGGAGACACCATCATATAAGCTACGGCCT
The DNA here is from genome assembly GCF_002814215.2 of Seriola lalandi dorsalis. NCBI lineage: Eukaryota > Metazoa > Chordata > Actinopteri > Carangiformes > Carangidae > Seriola > Seriola lalandi. The sequence goes on along the minus strand of NW_019525549.1, from coordinate 1,088,981 downwards.
GTGTCACGCTGTACAAGAATCATGCAGTAAAGAGAATTGATTAATTATGATTATTTGTAGAACAATACATGAAGTAGAACAACTGGCAGACGGCTATAGTTCTTTTTTTTGTCACTTATAGACAGTGTGACGTTATAGTTCAGACTGGACAGTACAGCAGTAACTGCAACACCAATTCATTTTAGTTTTGGTAGTTTTTCTCCATTCGTTGGATCTTTCTTTGATAAAATTTTGTAGATCTCAGCTGATCACACGCATTAGAGCAGAAAATGAAGCTACGCAACATTTCCCTCCTAAATGAACTCAGACTAGGTTCCTGTTCTCTTCTGCTTAGTGCTTAAATTCTATCAAACTGGACTCAGCACCAGCTGAACTCACTCTGATCTGCTCTTGTCTGCTGCTGTGCAGGACCAAATCTAGTTTGTTGGCGAAGCAGATGTGAGGGAGATGACGCTCACACAGAACCACAGTGGGCCACACAGCCTGGGGCCCATCACCACAACAGAGCACTATTAATGTCCCTTTGGCCCTGTCTCACTCCCTCTCTCGCCCCCGCAACCCAACAACCTGCCTGGCCTCCTGATTACCAAGAGTTCAGAGAAAAAAAAATCACTGTCATAATAAATAATGTGGATCTGCCCGATAATGTAATGGGTTCTTCCAACAGCTCCTGAACAACCATATAGGTTGTTTTTTTTTCAACTCTCTGATACGACCCATAGGAGCGTCTCCTGAAATAGCGCCCCTGCGGCGGCAGGTGTACCGCACCCTAATTGTCATGGCCACAATAAGATAAGTACTTCCTCAACATTACACAGCCTTTGTTGTCATGGTTACAATATAAACTGCTAGTTTCACATGGGAATGGAACAGCGCTCTCCTGTGTCATATTCATCCATCCAACACAACCTCCTCCTGACGTGGACTTTTTCTCTCTTTATACTACGTCACCGCACTTTTCCCTTTGCTCCTGTCATAATTACTACGACCACTAGATGTCGCCTAGCAACAAATGTAACTATGAATCATAATACCTTGCTGCACAGACGACCTGTGGGCTCATTTTTTACAGGAGGACAGTCTAAGTTCTTCCCTGGCCTTCTAGTTCCAGCTGTGAATGACATTAAATCTCACAAGAATATGGACCAGAAGAGAGTAACCAGATTCAGACAACATCTAAACCAGATTCCTATGCTTTATTATTGCAAAGATATAAATAGAAACATCATGAAAACATCACAAAGACGCCCCCATGCCCGTCAACCTCAATCACATAAATTCAAAGGTGATTGGGTTTATAAATCATAGTGTTATAGTAAGTGTATGTAAGGTTAATCTGTCCTGCAGGTTTTTCTTTTAATTTTTCATTCACCTTTATACTAATCTTTATATCAATCTTTTATTTCACGCATAATTGAACCAGTGTTTTTCAATCGCAGTCATTAACTTTACCCTTACCCTACCTTTTTTGTCATTTCCATTTTCTTTCTTTCACCCTCTGGGATCACCTAAATCAACTGCTGTTGTTTCCTTACTGTTTAATTTTCAGCGGTTTCCACTGCTCATTTCAGCAGCATCAGTCCAAAGATAACAGGTTGTTCAGGTTTAGTCGTTTTTTTACGTATTTTTATTTATTTATATTTTTTAGTATGTTAATGTTTCTTTACATATTTGTCTTAAGTCCTACTTAAAGTGAAACCACACCTCATTCAGCCTCATTCATTTCAGTCTCTTCAAATTTAAAATAAGTTGAATGGAGTTATGAGACTATATCCATCATTATTTCATGGACAGAAGTTAAACAGATGTTCGTCTCTTACTTTGTCTCCCTTGTTCCTTCCCTACCATTGTATTTTCATTGTATTGTATTGGCCAGGACCCTTGCAGAAATCATTATGTATCTTAATGAGTTTTCTCCTGGTCCAAGAAATGTTAAATGAACGAAAGAATAAGTAGATAAATAAATGATTAAGTAAATAAGTACAAATAATTATGAGCCAGGTCAGTAAACAAACACATAAATTAACTCTGTTATTTCCGGGCACTTGAATGCACCAGCGAGTTTGCGTTATGAATATAAACTCATGAGTTTTACCCTCAGGCACACACTGTGTTCTTTGTTTCATAAAATAAAACCCACACAGGTCCAAACGGGTGGAAAATACATCAGACTTTCATTCATGGACTGTACATTACGTTGCACTTATCAGTATTATTGTAATGAAGGAGCCCGGTGGAGTTTTCCTGTAATCAAATAAAAGTTTACATTCACTGTTACTCACCAAAATGCGTTTCTAAGATGTGAATCCCTGAGGTCTCACAAACGTGTTGAATGCATCTCCGGCCTCATGGAACATTTTCAAAGCCGAAGTCTTTTTAATCCAGCATTGTTTTCCTCCATGTCTGCCAGCTTTCAGTTTTCTGTTTCCCTTCTTTTGTTACTGCATTTCTGAATATCTTGGGGAATAGCTTAAAAACATTGTCAGGAGTCTGTACCGTATTACTTGCACATGTGTATGTGCATCATTGTACATATGCGCATGAGACTTTGGAGACAAACAATAGGAGGATCCACTCATAGAAAAAAGATGTAAAAAAAGCAGTAGAGGTCAGAAACTCCACAGTGAACCTTTTAACAGCAGGTCAGATGACTCAGGTCTGTGTAATACCGAAGCTCAAAGTGATGAACTCTGCAGTTCCTCGCAGCTCTGTGAAGCATTTTAGCATCTTGAAGCTCAGGGTCGGGATTATAGTCGACAGCTGTACAGTTATGGTTCAATTTCAATGTCATTTCCAGCAGCAACAGGAAGGAGAAAAAGCCCTGATAAACCTCCTGAACACACACATAGCAACCAGCAGCTGAACATAGTGGATCGTTTAGCAGCTAAAGAGCCAGATCTTTTTCTCAGGAGCAGGTAGGCACTGAAAGGAGAGGACTGAAAGTGATGAAGTCTGCAGTTTCCCACTCAGGTCTGCAGACTCTTAGACTCACATTTGTCAGAAAGACAGAAACATGACAGGTTAATGTTGCTTTGTGCCCCACTCCCCCACTAGGTTCTAAGAACGGAAAGTGTGACTTAAATGAACTTGTACAACGTTTTTCTGCTTTCAAATAAAGTGACTGTGACATTGTCCAAACATGATTCATTGCCAACTGTTGGGATGTAGCACCAGACATTTTTTTTTTAAATCCTCAAAGGTCCCATATTTTAACCTGAATTTAATGCAAATATGAAGAAACTGTCTCAAGTCAATTTTGTATCCGCCAATTTAATTTTTTTTGTTTGATAATTTCCAATTTTCCAATATTTGCAGGACAGATGCAGGACAGATACAGGACAGATACAGGACAGATGCAGGACAGATGCAGGACAGATGCAGGACAGATACAGGACAGATACAGGACAGATACAGGACAGATGCAGGACAGATACAGGACAGATGCAGGACAGATGCAGGACAGATGCAGGACAGATATAGGACAGATGCAGGACAGATGCAGGACAGATGCAGGACAGATACAGGACAGATGCAGGACAGATACAGGACAGATACAGGA
>NW_019525549.1:1083936-1085402 GCF_002814215.2 Seriola lalandi dorsalis | reverse complement strand
TTTTTTTTTTTTTTTATCTTTGGGCGCCATCAAAACCACACACAGACACACAGACAAACACACACATACACACACACACACACATACACACATGTAGCGACATGGTAGAGACATTAATAGAAAGCCAATATGAGTACAACAGAGCTCTGGGAAATGAGAAGCTGGACTTATACTTGATTTTGTCCTCCAGTGTTGTCCCCGATGTGGCCTATTGATTTGAGAGGCAGATGAAAGAATGGAGCTGCTGAGCAATATGGCTGCTGAGTATTTGAGTGAGTGATGGTGAAAAAAGGAGAGAAGAAAATAGTAAAAAAAAAATAAAAAAAATACAGGTGTAAACATGGCTACAGTATGTTATAAGGTGTTTCAGAAAAGCACTGAACTTTTCAGTTTATTCATCCGTAACACACAGCTGTGCATGGTCATCGCTCTTTGATGGATCCTTTAAACATTCTGTCTGGTTGATCTAAACTTTTAGTATTGACCTGGAATATAATGGAATGCCATCTAAATCAATGTTAAATAAATAAATGAATAAATACATAAGTAAATAAATAAATCTATGATATAAATCCTGAAACAAATAAATTAGGTAATAAATGTAGAAATATATAAATAAATGTAAATATAAATATATAACTGAGTCAATAAATGAAAAAATATATAAAAATGAATAAATAAATAGGCTAAATAAGAATAAAAATAACATTTTTATAATTCCACATTCATTTATTTACAGAGACTTTTATCTCCAAACGGCCAATTATTTCCCATCTTTTTATTTCCACCTGTTATATTTAAATGAGGGGGCGTTGTTATCTCACAAATTCAGACCAAAGCAACAGCACCAGAACAGCACTGAATCACACACTGAACAAGCTAAATAAATGTGGCATTGAGAAATAAATGTCTCCAGAAATAAATGAATGAGGAATGATAAAATAAAGATCCAATGGAATAAAACATTTTTAAAGTCATTGTTAAAATAAAATTTAAAAAAAACTATTTATTTATTCATGTACTCAATTATATATGTATATTATTATTATTATTATTATGATTATATATTTCTATACCTACATCACCTAATTATTTATTTCAGGATTTATTTCATAGCTGTATTTATGTGAATGTATGTATTTATTTATTGAAATTGATTTAGATGGTATAACAGAGGAATACATTATATGAGTTTGAGAAATGCAAGATAGGGTGCGTACCACATGGGCTTATATGCTCCGAGTCCCCAGTTCGATTTCCTGCTTCTCATTCCCCTACTCTCTCCTTGAATTTCCCGTTTGTCTCTACTGGTCCTATCAAATAAGGACATATAATGGCCAAAAACGAAAATAGGAAAAAAAAGAAAGATCAGCGTTACAAAACCTAATATAAGTTTTCTGGATAATCTCATTGATTTCATGGGAAAATTTTTATTTTATGAAGTTGTTCTTCATCAAAAAAAAAAA
>NW_019525549.1:1069367-1083886 GCF_002814215.2 Seriola lalandi dorsalis | reverse complement strand
ACAGATACAGGACAGATACAGGACAGATGCAGGACAGATGCAGGACAGATGCAGGACAGATGCAGGACAGATACAGGACAGATACGGGACAGATGCAGGACAGATACAGGACAGATGCAGGACAGATGTCTTCTCCAAAAACATCAAATTTAAAATGAATTTAAAAAGTTATATATAAAGATATTTTACACCTTCTCTGTGTTTTATTTGAAGTGTTGGTCCATCAAATATAGCATTTTTCTTAAACACTCAAATCAAATCCTGCAGGGTTGGATGGGTGGGTTCAGGTGGGTGGAGCTTGGGGTGTGGCTGATGGTGGTGACTGCTTTGTTGTGACATCACAAAGTTCCAGAAGTCCTGACGGCTGGTTTTAAGGCTCAGTTTCTGAATACAGGCTGTGTACATTTCTCTGTGGACTGAGGCTTTGATACTTTCACAGTATTAATATAGAACCTAGACCTGATCTATAATCAAACAACACATGGAAGTCTCACTTTATACATCATAGAGCCTTTAAAAGTGTTATGTTCTTTTTTATTTCAAAGCAGAAGTTGCACTTTTCAGGTTCTCAAACGAGCATGAAGAACACATTTACAGTGAGTTGTGACATTTTGAGTGTGAAAGAACTGAAATGATGGCTCCTTACAGAGCACCATAAAATTGTAAAGGTCATGTATGGGCAGAATGAGTCCTGCTGAAATGAATGACAGTGTCAATGGCTCATCCCATTAGTACTGTAGATGTGCAGTGAAGAATCAAGTTTCAGGATCTATAAAAGTGATGCTGGTTGGCTTTTTCCACTTATGTCTGAACTGAATGCAAACAGATTTCGACTCTCACTTTTTACACACACACATACACACACACACACACACATGCACACACACACACATACACATATATGGTTTAGGTACAGTGTATATAAGGTTATGAAATGCAGAAAAATAATTTGAAAACATCTACAGAATCCTTCACTGGGTCACTGAACACTGCTAACACAAGACACAAATAATTGGTAGTTGCGGGGCCCAGTGTTGTCTATTGCAGTATGACACTTCAATTAAATTTCACTTATTTAAAAGAGAACGAGTTTGAATTTTCAGGAAAGAACGTGTTTCCTGCTGCTGTATTTTTCCCGCTGACAGGTGCCCAGTGACACACACCAGGAAGGAGATTATTCTGCCAAACCAAACCACTACAGGGCAGTCACACTGCATTGTCAGACAATCCATTTCAAAAATTGGAACTTTCTGAGGAAACTTTTTTAGCATCTTGCAGCCATTAGTGGGAGAGCACTGGCTGCAGCTCTCGGCCATGGTGGTGGCCATTTCCTTCTGACAGACATGCAGGTGAGTAGATAATGACTGAATTCTTATTTTGGGACCCAATCCAGTATATGCAGCCCCTTTACACCTGCCATTAAGGAGTCACAGTTGGATTGTCTACAGAGGATATTATTTGCCCACAAATTTTCATACTTCCATCTTCTGTACATCTGGCAATTTTAACCAACTGGCTACTGCTGTCTGCATGGGCCGTGAAATGGCTCGGCTTCACTCATACTTCAACTGTGTTGCATTCTGGAGCAACTTTTTACTCTTCAAGTTCCTCAAACTTAAAAGTCACATATTTTACACTTTGTGTTTCATTCGAAAAGTTGATCCATAAGAAGAAATATTTGTGGTTTTAAGAACCAAAAGCCATCTCCATGTATTTTTACATATCCTCTCTCAGGATTGAAGCTCTAGCAACAACAGGGCGGTGAGCCAATCAGAAGAGAGTTTCTTAGTCATTGGCTGACTGTTTTCTGAGTGATCAAATAAATATAGCAGATTTCAGGTATAGCAAGCAAAGCTTATTTGTATAGCACATAGAGTCCAAGGATCTCACATTTGTTGAGACTATTCCAGAGCTTGGGAGCTGTTGACTGGATGGTGCAATCAGGTAAACACACAGAGAAACCAAATTCTGCAGGGTGGGATGGTGGGTCCAGGTGGGCGGGGCTTGGGCTAAAGGTTGTGATTGCTGTGTTGTGACATCACAAAGTTCCAGAAGTCAGGCTCAGTTTCTGAATACAGGCTGTGTACATTTCTCTGTGGAATGAGGCTTTGATACTTTCACAGTATTAATATAGAAGCTAGACCTGATCTATAATCAAACAACACATGGACATCTACCTTTATACTATATTCGACCTTAAAGTGCATTGCAGAGAATTTGTATTGGGTTCAGTGCACATCCAGTGTAGAAACTGATAGAGAACAGCAACTGTGTTGATCCGCAGCGAGTGCTGACAAAGTGTGATGTAGTTTTTAAAATCTTCAAGAAACACATTAAAACCAGATTTCTCATTTCCTCACCAGTCACTTTTGAATATAGGGTTAACATGTCCACATTGACCCTGACTCCCCACAAGAAGCTGACATACAAGGCTGCACAACACAAGGTTGACATTTAGAAGGCGCTTGCGCTGGGTCCTTTGCGAGTCACTGCAGAAACCATTATGGGTAATCGTAGGCTTTTCTGCATAGACCTATAGAAACATGAATGTGTATCTGCAGAACTATAATACGAGCTACATCTGGTTGCTGCCTGTCGATTTTGCTCCAATGGCCTCTCCAAGCACAGTCCCATGTAATTGATCATTTCGCAGTATAGTTAGAATTTCCAATGATAATCTTTCATGTGTATCCGTCAAATATATTTTCAGAGGGATGTCCCAGGGTTTGAATACATCCATCCATCAATTCAGTTTTATTTACACAGCTCAGAATCACAAATTTGCCTCAAAGGGCTTTACTATCTGCGCAATATACAACCCCCACTGATCCTTAGACTCTTGTTCTGTGATCCATCCATTCCCTGGACCTGCTTATCCTTTGCAGGGTCATCGGGGACTAGAGCCTATTAGCATCCAGTAGATACATGCTGGCTACACTCTGGCAAAGCTAATGCATATAGACTAACAGCTATTTATGTGCACATTGACGCCCACTTGAATATATATTTGGAAGATCTAAAACCTGTGATGGAAACATCGCCAACCAGCAAATCAACCCACAAGGACATGCCTGATCAAGTAACCCATTACAGTGAAACTCCTGCTCCTTCCTTCGCCAAGTTGGCTATTCTTCCCATCTGTGTGTTTGTTTGTATGTTAGCAGGATTTGAACCAAACTTGGCGGAGGGAGGGGGCATGAGCATGGGAAGAGCCCATTACATTTTGGTGCTGATCCAGTTAAAGGAGCGGAGACAGGAATTTCTTTTTTTGTCACTTTCCTAAACACGTCAATTTCTCAGGAAAAAAATGTTTGGATGATTATGTAAAAAAAATCAGACTTATTTATGGTGTTGAGATCTATGATGATCTACGTTTGTAGAATTTGGTTCACATCTAGATAATAATCCGGCCACCTGCATCTCGAGTGACCACCTCTCTATGCAAATGAACATGTACATCATTCCTGTCTAAGACCAAACGTGTTGTTGTATTTATCCAATCAGACACTGTCAATGTGTTTGTGAGAGAATGAGAGAGCGAGAGAGAGAGAGAAATAGAGAGAGCAGGACAAAGAGGGGCCGAGCAAATCAATGTGCTGCTCACAGCTCTACAATGAAATAAAGTTTTAGCCATTTGAAATAGGTAGTAAAAAAAAATAGAAAATCAATATGTGGTGATTAGTGTTGATACTGTGAAACACTGTGAGAAGTATAAACAAATATTTTGAATATATTATGTTATGAAACTGTGGCGGGATAAGACAGGAGACGTCCTTTACTGTAGCCCAGGACACATTTGCATTCGCATTTTCCATCTGTAAATGTGGTCCACTTACAATGAGATCACCTGTTAATGCCAAGTCTAAGTCCAAGCAGGACCTGTGAGAAAAGATAATGTTTGACTGTTATTCTTTGGATTCACCTCGTCATTTCACATAAAAGATGAAAAAAAGAAGAACCGTGCATTTGCAATTATTGGAAAAATTTTCTGTGCCTCATCCCAGTACAAACTCCCTTCATTACATTAGGGCCAGCAGTAGGTTTAACCTTTGAAAGCGTTGCTATTGCCTGAAAATCTGCTCCAGATTAAATGGCTCTTGTTGTTGCTGTGTGCAGTCTATCTGGACATCATCTGGAGAAGCGCTATGACAACCTAGCCTTCCAAACAACAACAAGCAGAAATCAATAACCCTGTTGCCCTGCTTCATCCCTCTGCTGACAGGCTAACAGTGTGTGTGTGTGCGCGTGTGTGTGTGTGTGTCCAGAATCTCTAAGAACAAACAGTCTTTGACCAGACAGGCCTCATTGTGTTGCTTTTTCACCACTGTTTCTCTCGCTGGCCTCAGTAGAATTATAAAAATCCTACTATAAGATTCTACTCAGTGCTGGATTTATAAAGGTGCCACAGACATGGAATTTTTTAACTCTTGAGGGAGTAGTTTTGATCTTTTTATGGCTTCCTAACCAGAGAGAAGTTGATTGTTTATACAGCAGTGGGGGATGATATATCCACGTACTCATACCAAGATGGATTTGTCACAGGAACTTCACATTGCAGAATTTTTTTCCTTTCTTTCATAAAGCTGCATTTTTTTATGTAGTCTGCTCCATGTTGGCCGCTGGTAGTGATGCTGTCAGTATCGTGCTACAGTCCCAGCCAGTGTGTGATTCTTACGCTACAAGACAACAAAGGTAAGAGGGATAGGTGTGAGGTTTGCCCACTGTAACCCTGGTTCTGTGAGTAGACGTAGTGTTCTCTAATGGGCTCCAAACCTCACTGAGTACTACATTTACATCTCAATACCTGCCCAGGACCAGCTGTGTAAATGGACACTGTGACCTGATGGGCGTTCTGTGCTCGTGCAGTTGTGTGTGTAAAGTCCAAATAGAAAGGCAAACTCGATAGGCAGTCGAAAGGGGTAAACCGGCTTTTATTAGCGGCTTTACCCACGTTTAATAAAACCTGTTTATACCCGCGACTTTTGGTGGAAAAGGAGTCTTTAACATTGATTTCACCCTCTAACAAAAGGTCAGGGACATTCACAATTATAAGGCTGGTGCCACTGTTGTGGTCCAGCTCAAAATTTAACTCACCACTTTATTGTGAACCTCACTTTTGGTCTCTGAGAAATTCTCTTGTCAAAGGGTTGAATATATGATGAAAGACGTACGGATGGGGTTTCTAGCATTGAAGGCAGTTGTACTACTGTGGCATTGTGCAAAAGAACTTTACCCAATACTTCATTGCCTCCTGTAGCTCCTTTTTTTCATTTCTTCCCACACTGTGAAATGTCAGGTGCTAGATCAGAGCAAGAGTGAAAATGAAGCGGTCACACAGTGATAATTGACTCCCAGTCACTCTGTATGTCTACGTAAGTGTCCGTCCTATGTGATAATTGCCTGAAAGTCATATATATATATATATATAGCCTGATTTGACATCGATTTATAGAGGGTGGCTTTAAGTACACACACTTACTCAGACATGCTTACGTACATACACAAGCAGCTGCTTTCCCTTGTGTAATGCCATAAAGAGAGGTGATAACAATGTGTCTGACACTCATTTCTCCCTGAAAATCTCCAGACGTTATAGAGCCCTCACATTACACACTTACCTCATTTCCTACACTTGCTTTCAGTTAAAGGTGTAGTTTTTTTTGAAGGGTTAGGAGTTCTATTCTCTAGAGCAAGGCAGTAACACAACCAGAGTTATGGGCTGTTTTCTATATTTAAGGTGTGATGCATATCGACACCTAGTTGTTCATCACAGAAGCACATTCTCACGTACTTTATCCCATGTGGTATCATGCAGATAGTTTTGGTTTTATTTGCCAACTTCTTGAAAGATTTTTCTGCCATCCCAATTCAACACAGGTGAATGGAAATTTGTTTGTGATACTCAAATATTATTTTTTATTATAAGAATGGTAATGTTTACTGCAGGGATGTGTCTAGGGGTGGCACTGTCTCTCATTATAATGTGTCCCCCTCCCTCCCCTGAAACAGCACTGGGCTAGAAAATGAAATACGTGTTGGGCATTTTCCAGGTGCAACAGTTTATCAGACTATCAGAAATGAATAATAATTATATTAAGTAATAGGATTTATTTTATATTGAATCCACCTCAGAGCACCACCCTTAAAAAGGGAAAGCCAAGTCACTGATTCAGTCTCATGAAATATATTCATGCCGGCTTTACGCCAAACAACTTTTCAAGCGATTGCACTGTCACAGAGACGTTTCCAATGTTGGAATAAAATCTTGAGAGTTTTGCTAGAGTTGTGGTGCACTTCCATCGTCTTGATCATTTGGTGTAAGGTGATTGTCCGTGCTTCTTAAGCCAGTGTTGTTTTCCTCTTGATGTTCTGAAACTCAAACATGTTTCATTAAGTTTTTAGTCTTGGTTCATGCAAATAGTGATGTTCAATGATGCTTGACTCCAAACAGGAAGCAGCAAACCAAGTTGACAGTGAGCATGGAGGCGATTCCGGGGAGGGGCAAGAATGTGATTAATAATAATTTCAAATTAAAACAGGAAATCATAAATACAAAGTCTAAATCATGACGATTACAGTGTGGAATTACCAACTTTATATGATAATATTAGTAATAATAATGATAATGTAGAATTTCAAAAAGCAAAAGAGTCTTGTTATTCTTCTTGTAAATTTCTCATCAGTAGCATGATGGGAAATAATCTCAAAGGAATCTAGTTTCCTAAATAGTGACCATGCAAGATCTACAGTCTTAGTGTGAGATAAAAACTCATGTTTGCTATGAGCAGGGTGTCAGACTTCACTCTTTTAGTGTATGGGAGGCATATCTATCAATTTGGAACCCTTGGTCAATAATTAATACTAACACATTCATATAACTACAACCAGATTTACCATAACCATAGTGAGTAGAGGTTTGATCTTGAGTTGGAGAAACCATTTAAAGCAGGGTGTTTTTGAAAAAGATCACACATGCTCAGCAAACTTCCTCAGTGTGATAATATGGCATCTGCAAACCAGAGTGCTGGCCCCAGGGAACACCCTCAGCATCACAAACAGTGCCCAGTCTCCCACTTTAATGTCTAATGTCCTACTTTTAGCTCATGTGAAGCAAAAAGAACCAGAGGGGAATCAGTGTGCTGAGACTCCCCCACAGGTCCGAACTACCCTCTAATCCATTGGACGCTCATGGCATAAAGTGTCATTTTGTCCAAGTGAGGTTTAGGGGAAATGTTGCACACAGTTTGATATTGAAAACAGAAAACAACAGATTTGAAATCTATGATAAAGGTGTTTAATGCTACACTGTTATAACACAGCCATTCAGTTCTCTTAGAGCAGGCCAACAAAGATGGATCTAAAAATTTCCTCCTTCAGTCTTAAATCTTCGGTGATGATGATAAAGGACTTTACCATAGTGTTGTATGCTTTAGTTTGTTTAATACATTAACTGGTGTGGTGTGTTCATAGAAGCTCAGACTTGTGAGAGCTGAGTGTTTGTGCTCCCTGGGCGCAGGGTCCATCATTTTAAACTGATTGTTTCATTAATGTTCCTTTGAAAATAAGATTAATTCCTTGTAAAGACCGGATCATGATCCTGATCCCTTACAGGAGTTTAGAAGATGAGATGATTGCTGCTAGTGGAGACAGTAGAGTAAAGTTGAGTACCAGGGACATTCTGCCGGGATGATGATGATGATTTGATGTCATGGTGTTGATGTACACAAACAGTGTCATCTGCACAAACTACATTATGACCAAATATTTCGATGGCGTACACAGATTGAGGAAATGTTTTACTTGTCTTGGTTTGGAGACAAGGACACAGGAGCAAGCCTTGGTATCGGCAGACCGGGGACCGCCATGATGGAGGAGCTACTGCACAGACTCTGGCAGGGCTACTTAAATATACTGTATGTATGTACAAATTAAACCAAGCTCAGGTGAGAGGTGATAATTCAAAGTCCTTAAAATACATCTCCAGACGACAGGGTGTAAGTACAAGCCTCACACAAATCTCTCCTTAAAGACGTGCGGAGCTCCTGTTTCAGACTAGACACTGATAGATTAAAATGATTAAATGGGTCGTCACCTCACAATAGCGAGGGTATAATGAAGGTCATCGGCTGCCAAACCGAGCACTCCATCTGCCAACTACTGAGAGAAAAAGCAGAAGAAATGGGGCTGACCAGAACGGCTCTCTAATAAGATTTGTCCTCAGGAATGGTTTCTGAATATGTCCAGAGCGAAGAGGAGAATACACGATTTTCCTGTGACTTACAAATGTAATAGAAGTTAATTTTTGGAATCAAAAATATTAAAACACAATTACAAATAGTAGTGTATGTCAGTAATTAATGTATATTTGTATTTATATATAGGCATCAAATGACTACAAGGTTGTAATGGTTACCGGATGATGTCATGTTACGCTAAAATTTCTACTATTTACACTAACTTTGAATCATATGGAAGGCTGAAATGGTAAATGTATCGACCAGTTTACACTTCACACATTCATACATCACACCCATACACTGATGGAGCCATCAGGGGCAATTTAGGGGGGCAGTATCAGTACCCAAGGACACTTCGACATGTAGCCTGGAAGAGCCGGGGATGGAACCACCAACCTTCTGACTAATGGATGACCTGCTCTGCCTCCATAGCCACAGCCATCCTGAAAGGGTGAAAGCCCTGAAAATCTTCACCCAGTACAAATAACAGTGTCGATTTGAGCCCATTGTCCTGTATTTAGATGGTATGATTGACTCTCACCATCCACAGCATTAAACCATGGAGAGGGAAGGCCATGTTGCAGCCTTTCTAGTTATCACGAGCAAGGAGGAAATCTCCAATTGATGGAACCTAAACCTACGGTAACTGACCCCTAAAGTTCAAATGTGTTACCGTTGCAGGTTATAAAGAAAACTACAAAATTACCGGAGAAATTTTGAATGTACCTGCTGCGTATCCATCACTCAAAACTGTGATTTTGTGAAAACCGTAATAGTTATTAAAAAAGTCTCAAGCCTTGTGACCAGCAGTGTTGCCAACTTGGCGACTTTCTCGCGAAATCTGGCGACTTTCCAAATCGACTTTTTTAGTCAAAAGCGACTAGCGACAAATCTAGCGACTTTTTCTAGTGCTTTTGGAGACTTTTCTGCTGTTTTGGAGACTGACATGAAAGCACGTATCGCTCTGCAGTTACTGTCCTCAACGAGCAGCGGGTGCTGCCGCGAGCCCCTCCCCCATCCCAAAGCACTCACAGGCGGTCAGTCTCACAGCAGCCTCGCACAGCAGTCCCAGCTGCAGTCAAAGCTGCAGTCAGAGCAGAGAGGAGACCCACACCACTAAAAAAAAAAACAACCTAAGTAACTCTGCCAGTGTCTCTTTACAATTACATGCAAATGTCAAATTATGCAAATTAGGCGATGATGTCATTTAGAGACTTCTAGCGACTTTTAGGACAGCCAATAGCTACTTGCCTTACTGAGGAGTTGGCAACACTGGTGACCAGTTTAAAGTTCCAACCATCTTTCTTCGTTAAAGTATGATGAAGCAATGTGGTTCCAAGAAGGGGTTGGTTTGGTCATTTTCACAACGTCTCTCAAATTATTTTGAATGAAATTATTTCTCAAAGCTATCTCGTGCTACAATGTTTAAAGAAGAGGAATAAGAAAAAAATATATATATGATGGATTTGCATTTACAGTACGGCAGGCACATAATTATAAACTCAGATGGTGAATATAAAGCAAATATAATGTCTTAGCACATGGATCTTTGAGTCCCCCCACACTGAATAATAGAGATCTGGCCACATGGTCACAGAAACTGCCAACTCAAACCATTTTAAACTCAAACCAGCCTTTAAACTGCTCATATTAATGACCCCGTCTCAATGCATAAGTATTTCTTTTGGCTTTTTCAAAGCACGGTTCAGTCAAGTCATAATCTGTTAGATGTTTTATTGCTGTAATGTCTGATTTATTATCTTCAGTGCTTTGTATTTGTCTGATCCTTACCTTTAATTTTAATTTCTAAACTGCTGCCCAGTTTACTCAAGATGATAATAAATGATTTAGCAAATACACTCTGGCATTCGTGCTTCTAAATTTTATGATTTAAAGCTTTTGACATCTGAGATACCAGCAATATCCTGACAATACTAAATGGTATCCTATATACTCAACATAACACAAACTCATTTCTGCCCCACTCAGTGGATGGGGCCTAATTTTAGTCGTTGAGAAAAAAATTATAAACAAACATTAGTATTTATTGGGAGTGCGACACAGTGAGAGTTAGGGACACTTGACAGAACAACGGGACTCGCTCTTACTTGATTAATCAATTAATCATTTTGTAAAATACAGAAATAATAAAAAAAAAAACATTACATTCATATACCTTTGTCTTTATTTCATGGTGTTTACAGATTACAAATCTTTTCAGAGTAAACTTGCTTCGGTGGTCAGGGAAGGGGCTTACCTGACAGGCTGACCTGATGGTCAACATGAGCTGCCGGTAACTGCAGGGGTGGAGTATAAAAAGACTGCAGTCAAGTCAGACACAGTCTACTTCCTGTACTCAGTTCACCTGTGTCACAGCAGCAGGTTGTTCACACAACTCACTGTGGAAAAAAAAGCAGAGCTGTTCTGTGTGTTACCTTCAATATATCAGACTGTTTTACAAAACCTGCATACAGGCATTCATGTTGTTTGTTCAGGCCAGAAACAAGTTAACATCAGTCTGTTGACACGTGAAATTAAGTCTATGTAATGTTTTATGAAAGGGTGAGGAGTTAAGGTGTTACACTTGGAATACCTGCTAGAGCAACACTTCTGTTTTATTGAGAACTACAGACTTGAGAATACTTTCAAAAAACAAGTGCCACCACGTTGCCAGGAGGCCGAAAATAAAATAAATCTAAACAATAAAAATATGACCTATAAGGACATTACTTCTTGTACAATAACAAACTCCTGGACTGAACTGTTTTTACAGCTCTGCTGGAAATGAAAACTGTATTGTTGGTGTTCATATGTAAAAAATGAGATGCCAGAAGGAGGACATCAAACAAACTGCACCCCCCTTTAGCGAAGAGAAGCATTAAAGATGAGGATGTTCTTAGAATTAAAAACATAGGACACATCATGTGTGTCAGTGATGCCTTCAGGACAGAGTGCTGTCGTCACAGAGCTGGTTGTGGGCGCCACAGGCAGTGCAGTTGCTGTACCCCGACTGTGGCGCCTGCAAGGTTTTAATGTCATGTGACACGGTGAAGTTCTGCAGTGCAGGTGAAAATTTCTAACCAGCATGCATCACGTCAAGTCCATGCTGTACAGGTTTTGGTTAAGTTTGGCTGTTATTTGTTGTTTTTTCAGTTTATTAGGCGTCTCATTTAATCTGTGTAGAGTATTTTGTATGTGGAAATACTGGTGAGGTTAAATTGTAAATATATTTTCTAAATGAATTGTGGGAGTGTCCAGGTGCCCTTCATCGTATAATGGTGCTGGTAGAGACCATGGGTACATGCCAGGTGGGAAAGCAGAGAGAGGAGGTCTGGGTGGTGGCATCTGTTGCACATGTGAGACTGCTGTTGTTTGTGAGAGTTGTGGAATTGTTTGTAATTTGTTTATGGTCACATATAAAAATCAGAGCTGGAAACAAGAGTTCCCTGCTTGACTGATGCTGCTTAATTTTCCATCACCCATACAGGTCATTTTTTCAACCCTCTGATACCACCCATAGCGTCCCTACACTGACAAGCGTATTGCACCTCAGTGTCATGGTTACAATAATAAACGTGGACTGTACTGATAGTGGTGTGCCTTCCTTTGTCGCCATGGATACTATAATAATGATCATGGCTTGGTTAGGTTAAGGAAAAGTTGGTGATTTTGGTTAAAACAAGTACTTCCTCAATATTACATGGTCTTTGTTGTCATGGTTACAATATAAACAGCTAGTTTCAGACGGGAATCGAACACCGCTCTCTTGCGTTGTATTGCTGTGTTTTGTGGATCCATTAACATCAACCTCCACCTGACGTGGACTTCGTCTCTCTTTATATTATGTCATCGCACTTTTCCCTTTGCTCCTGTCATAATTACTAGATGTCACCTAGCAACAAAACTTAACTATGGCTCATAATAACTGGCTGCACAGACGATCTATGGCCTTGTTTCTTACAGGAGGATAGTCTCAGGTTTCATTCTGTTTGTAAATGTTCAGCATCAACACCTTACAGTACCACAATATAGGCTTAATGAGGATAGATGAAGAAAATCGTTCGGTAAAATACTTTAAAAATGAAGGTTTCCTCACCAAGGTTACCTTCATTGATTCATAGCTTAATTAGACTGAGCTCTCATTTATCAAACACATGTCAGCTCATTCTCAATGGCTGTAATGTATCATTATCTATTACACCAGTGTCAATGAATAAATCTTAATAAGAGCGCATCTTCATCATGGGCATCATATTAAGGCTGCTGCATCTAGATATACAGTATAGTGTTCCATTGTCAAACCTGTCAATAGCTTTATTTGCAACATATTATGACTTGTTTGAGTTTTGCCTCTTTGGCCTTGAGTTGATGTTTTACATCAGACCGTTTATGATCCGCCTGGTCCTGGAACAGACGGCACCCAAGGCAACGTTTCAGAGTCGTCCCACTGGGACCAATCTAGTTAGTCGCACAGAAGCTCTCTGCCAGCACGCAGCCTCAGATCTGATTTCTTCATCTATAAGTAAATCAGATGACAGACATTGAGGGAAAAGATTCACTGAAATGGTTTCATATCTTTGCTCGGCCTCGTCTCTGTCACTGCTCTGCACTAAAACCACTTTGGCCTTTTGACAAGACTGTCGGTTACAATTTTTCCATGCTCTCACTCACTGCAGTCACTTGTCATGTTATGTTGTTGTTGATATGTGTTTTCCTTGCCAGCCAGCCACAAATGATCAGTCTTACTTTTTGCAGTTACATTTGACATTTCAGGCATTTAGCTCCTTATCCACAGCAGCACTGAGCCGGTAGCAGGTTCAATGTCTGGTTTAGCAAACTCCTCAGCAGGACCCATCTCTGCAGGAAGATTAAGGCTGTGCCACTACAGGCCGTTCTGCTGCTATTATCACTGTGGAAGATAAACATCACCACCCAATGTTGCCAGAGAAATAACAGGCAACAGGACAAATTTAATGAAATTGACAAATATATAACACGTTCTCTCTGAAAACCCTATTGCTTCTCCCATTGTTAAGTGACCATCAGGCCTTTCGATCAGGACTATGTCTCTGGGCCCCCAAGTGTGTGGTGATATAGACAGGGCTTTGAGTAAGGTTTGACATTAGGGACTCAGGCTGCAGTCAAAAAGTCTTTTTTCTTAGGAAGGTTCCTAACTGAGTGAAAAGACCTGGAAGTATATAAGTGTCAGCCATGATAAGAGCTGGTTGAATTCTCTAAATGATGAAGAAAGGAGCTTCGGTGATTCCTATCTTCTCTCGTAAAGGAAAGGAAACAATGAACCTTCCTTTACGAAAGGAAAGGAAATCCTTGTCTGATCAACTGAAGCCCAAATCCATAAATATAGATTTATTTTCTAAATCAGTTAGAAGTCATCATAAAAAACAGGCATATTGAAATTCTAGTTAACAATATCATCATCATAACTAAATACTATAATCTAATGATGCGCTGACAACAAGTGGCAGCAAGTCCTCATAGCTCGTAGTTTTTTGCTACAGATTTGTATATATGACTATATTTTATGTCGCTTGATGTTTTTTATTCTACGTCATTGTTTCGTCTGACGATGGAGAAAATAATGTAGACAAAGGAAGAACTCCTGGCTTTAAAGCTTACGAGATATGGAATTAAACATCCTATACCGTCTGAGCTGAAGGAGCCGTACCGTGGATGCAGAGCCGGGGCTAAGCTAAAGGCTAGGAGATGGAGATATAAGCCTTTTCTACCATCGATCCTCATGGGAAATGTCAACTCTCTGGCTAACGAGTGTGATGAACTGGAGGCACTTGTGAAGAGCCAGCGAACACATCGTGAGCGTAGTCTCATGTGTTTCACGGAAACCTGGTTAAACGGATTTACCAGGCTTCACTGCAGTACGAGCGGACAGAGACGCCGGAGCAAGTGGGAAGAACAAAGGTGGAGGACTGGTTCTGCTTGTGAACAATAGATGGTGCAACCCCGGTCACATCACAGTGAAGGAGAAGATCTGCTGTCAGCATACTGAACTGTCAGCAGTTGGTCTCAGACTGTACTATGTATCGAGGGAGTTCTCACACATCGTCACCATAGTTGTTTACATTCAACCACGAGCAAAGCCTGTAGTCGCGTGTGACATCATCCACAAGACTGTTGCTAGAGTACAGACCCAGCACCCTGATGCATTTATTGCAATATCAGGGGATTTTAAACATGTCACTCTCACCTCTCACCTGACTGGCTTCACTCAATATGTTGACTGTCCCACAAGGGAAAATAAGGAGG
>NW_019525549.1:1068960-1069347 GCF_002814215.2 Seriola lalandi dorsalis | reverse complement strand
AGGACAGATACAGGACAGATGCAGGACAGATACAGGACAGATACAGGACAGATGCAGGACAGATGCAGGACAGATGCAGGACAGATGCAGGGCAGATGCAGGACAGATACAGGACAGATGCAGGACAGATGTCTTCTCCAAAAACATCAAATTTAAAATGAATTAAAAAAATTATATATAAATATATTTTACACTTTCCCTATGTTTTATTTGAAGTGTTGGTCCATCAAATATAGCATTTTTCTTAAACACTCAAATCAAATCCTGCAGGGTTGGATGGGTGGGTTCAGGTGGGTGGAGCTTGGGGTGTGGCTGATGGTGGTGACTGCTTTGTTGTGACATCACAAAGTTCCAGAAGTCCTGACGGCTGGTTTTAAGGCTCAGTTT
>NW_019525549.1:1068288-1068910 GCF_002814215.2 Seriola lalandi dorsalis | reverse complement strand
TGAGCTGTGTGTGTGTGTGTGTGTGTGTGTGTGTGAGTGAGAAACCTGCAGCTTCTCCTTTAGGTTAGTTATTGTCAGAGACAATGAAGAGGAAGAAGGCAGAGAGAGTGAGAGCTCAGGTGGTGATACAGGACCTAAAAACGCATTAATGATGAGAGCTGGTCTGGGTTAAATGCCAGCTCTTTGCTGGGCTTCTTGTGTCATTATTACACTTCAAATTGAAAGCCATTAAAAAAAGCTCTGTCTATTTTATTGGTAAGTGGTTTAGGATGTGCCATTTTTTATTTCTGCAGACAAATGACAATGAAACATGACTGTGATTGTGTTTGTTAAATGTTCAAGTCCTATGACAAGTACTGTAAACAGATGCAATAGCTAAATCTATCAGGCAATGATGAGGCCACCCTTTTTTTTTACTGTTTTTAGAATAAACCAGGTGCAGCACTTACTGTAGTTGTGTAAATTTCCATTTTCTCATCTGACATTTTGCCCCTGTAAATATTTTAAATAATATATACTGTATATACTCCTGCATAGAGAATTGCGAAGCGGCCGCCTCCGCCTCCAGACAAAATTCTAGTAAGCCTACCCCCCCAAGCACACCCAGCTTTCCCTAAATTAA
>NW_019525549.1:1058170-1068238 GCF_002814215.2 Seriola lalandi dorsalis | reverse complement strand
TGTGTACGGTGTCCTTGAGTGCCAAGAAAGGCGCCTTTAAATAAAATGTATTATTATTATTATTATTATTAATATCAGGGGATTTTAACCATGTCACTCTCACCCATCACCTGACTGGCTTCACTCAATATGTTGACTGTCCAACAAGGGAAAATAAGGAGGCCTACACTGCTTCAGCTCTACCACCACTTGGCAGATCAGATCATAATCTGTTTTTTCTTCCGCCTTCCTACAAGCCCTGTGTACTGAGGCAGGCTGCAACCACCCGCTCATTCAGGAACTGGACCCCAGAGGCCAGGCAGTCTCTAAAAGACTGTTTTGAGTGCACAGATTGGAATGTCCTGTTGGAGTCACAGGAAATGATAACAGCAAGGACCCTGACCTTGATAGAATAGTTGAATGTACCACAGACTACATTAACTTCTGTATGGACACTGTAATACCAGCAAAGATTGTACACTGCTTTCCAAACAACAAACCCTGGATCACCAGTAACATCAAGACCCTCCTCAAGCAGAAAAAGGAGGCCTTCAGGGATGGAGACAGGGTCCCAGTTCTGAGGAAAACATCATGTCTTTTTCTGGTACCTAAAGTAGGACGACCAGCTGAGATAAATGATCACAGACCGGTGGCCCTCACATCACACATCATGAAGACCCTGGAGCAGCTGCTTCTTCGCCTTCTGAAGCCACAGGTTGAACTTGCACTAGACCCCCTACAGTTCACCAACAAAGAACATATTGGAGTGGATGATGCCGTCCTTTACATGCTCCCCCCATTCTTACTTGGATGAGCCAGGTGGTTACATGAGGATTATGTTCTTTGATTTTTCAAATGCATTTAACACCATCCAACCCCCCATCCTTAAAGACAAACTGGAAGGGATGGAGGTGGATCCCTGCTTCACGTCCTGGATTGTGGATTACCTGACAAGACGACCACAGTACGTCAGACTGGGTGTCTCAGGGACAGTGATGACCCCATCTATAAATAAATGTTGTTTGACTAAATCCCCTCCCATTGTGGAATGCACTAAAAACTAACTTAAATGTCAAAAGCATCAGGAAACTATATACTTATGTTTGAATATAATTTATTCTGATCTCTTTCTCAGTTTTTATTATTATTGATGACTGAACTTTCTCTATTTGTAAATTCCTTTCATATGATCTTATTTCAACATTTCAATCCTGTTTGTTGGTTAGGAAAGGAAGATTAATCGTCCATGTGTTACAATTAAAGTTAGTAAAAAAAAAAGACTTGGTGTAAGTGGATTCCTTTTTCTAAGTCCTTATCATTTTTTTTTAACATCTTTCCGTGACGTCATGACATTTTCCCTTTAAGGAAGGGAGATTATTTTGCCCTTTCGACCGCAGCGTTTCTTATGTTTTTAAAGATAATTTTGTTTTAGAACATTAAAAAAACTATATATTTTTTTTTTATTACTATAATTTTTAATCAAAACTGTTCTGTTTCGCAAATGATTTGTCCTTCACGGCTCATCAGGGGGTCATGGCCCACAGGTCGGGTATATAGACTGTAAATAATCTAAAAATCAGGCAAAGAGGAAGGGCATGTGGGGAGCTGAGACTTTGGTGCATGCTAGCTTGTGACAAGCATACTCTTATCCACCTGTCACTCAAAGAGCCACACCCTCAATTATGCAAAACTTTAAGTCTTAATAAAGTGTAAACAGGTGAGATATATAAACAGTTGGCATAAAGGAGGAAATTAGCTCTAGAGACCAAAACTGTTTTGGTACCAGGCTGTAAATTTTTTTATTTCCGCTGTAAAGTCATTTACATGACATTTTAACATGGGAGTCTATGGGGATTGACTCTCTGTTGGAGCCAGACTCTAGTGGTCATTAGAAGAATTGTTGTTTCTAGCACTCCTGTGATGGCACTTCATTTTTCAGCCACATACATTGATTATTGGTTGGGAAACACTAGTGTGGACAATCAAACTGATCGCTGAGTCTCCCTCCCACGCTGTATTTCCTACAACTTCCCTAAATATGTGAATTACAAAAATCAAATGGTGGCAAAGTGAACCACAAAGCACCTGATAAATCCTTCAAAACAAAGTAATCCCCGCAATTTTCTAAATATTAGATCATTATTTATTATAGGCTTACTGAGAAATTATTTGATTCTTCAACATAATCTAGATCTCACTGGTTTATGTGAAACGTGGCTTAAATCAAATGTTTTCTAACCATTAAATGAAGCTTCCTCACCTCAGTATAACAATGCCCTGATTTGATTTCCTTTGCATATAGTTAATGTTAATTGAATAACATATATATTACAGTGCTCTTAATGAAGGTCTGGAGGGTTTAATGTCTCGGTTGGTTAGCCAGCAATCAGTTCTTACCAGATCTGAATTGGAGAAAGAGAATCAAACATGATCAAACATGAGGCTGTATGTACATAATGAAGTGTATGTCTGAAAGGGGTATGTAAGCTGAAAGACAGTAGGACAGCTACTGTATGACTGTGACTCACCACTCTGCAGTAGAGAATGTATTCTACCTTGGCATCTCAGATTCTACATGACGTCTGCAGATCAATTTGATGGCCAGAAGATAGTTTAGAAGAGCATTGTAAAACTTAATCAATAATACATCATAGATCGCAACTAATAGCTTTATTTTAATAACAGCAAAGCAAAGAGCAGTGTGTGCGTATGTACACACGTAAACACACACACAAGAAATGTGTGTGCACCAACAATCCACATAATAACGAGTGTCGTGGAGAAGGCATTTGTCTTATGTAAGACTTGTATTGTCAGTTTTTAATTCACATGGCTCTCATCAGAAAAGCCCTGAAGGTTCTCATCATCTCCACCTGAATAAATTATTCACTGGATCTAACTTCAAAACACATGCACACACACACACACACACACACACACACACACACACACACACACACACACAAGCTCAAACAAACAAACTGTACGCATAAACATGCACTTTTGCATGCGCAGAATGCTTAAATGTGCAAATGCTTGTACCTGCACACACACACACGCACGCATGCACACACTCACATGGACACGCACGCACACACACACACACACACACACGCACACACTCTGTGTTATTGTTGTCTGGCTCATTCTAACTGTGACTAAGTGAAGAGTTGTCTTCATTTGTTTCACTCTGAACCACTAATGCTCCCAGTGCCGTAAGCTAGCACCATAGGTCACACATTAGTCTGACTGGCTCTGTGTGTGTGTGTGTGTGTGTGTGTGTGTGTGTGTGTGTGCGTGTGTGAAGGGGAAATGATGTTTGAAGCAGAGCAAAAGCTTTGCTGTTTTCCACTGTTCTCCTGTAGAATGCTGTAGAAGTGTTCGACTGTTTCAGTGATGCCACAGTTCATCATGTCACATGTGTTTTACGCCTCTTCATTCACCAGTTTGAGGAGCAGAGATGTGCAAAGAGTCACTCATGAAAAAATTATAGAATACAGCTGTTCATGCAGCTGTTTTTATTCTTATCAGCTGCAGAAACAGCTGTTGACACACAGTGGCAGTATCAATCAATAAGAGGTAGACTTAAGGGACATTCCACCAACTCTACACTTTAAAATCAAGTTCACTGGTCACAGGGAAGATACTGTTAAAATAGTTGTGTGTCTTCAGAAGTCTGTCTTTGGGGGAACTTTGTTAAAGCTCCATTTAGTATAAAGGTAGATGTCCATGTGTAGTTTGATTATAAAGCAGGTCTAGGTTCTATATTAATACTGTGAGAGTATCAGAGCGCTCAGTCCACAGAGAAATGCACACAGCCTGTATTCAGAAACTGAGCCTTAAAACCAGCCGTCAGGACTTCTGGAACTTTGTGATGTCACAACAAAGCAGTCATCACCCTCAGCCATAACCCAAGCCCCGCCCACATGGACCCACCATCCAACCTTGCAGGATTTTGTCGCAGGAGTGTTTACCTGAAATCTGCTATATTTTTATTGGATCACTCAGTTAACAGTCAGCCAATCAGAGGAGAGACTCCTAGCCAGTTAGCCAATCAGAAGAGAGGCTGACTTCTGTGGTAATGATAATGGATATAGACAGACATCCAAATGAATGTCTGTGTGTGTGTGTGTGTGTGTGTGTGTGTGTGTGTGTGTGAGTGAGAGAGAGAGAGAGAGAGAGAGAGAGATTTCTTTAATTAGAGGGGTGGTGTGGGGTCAAAAAAGGTAGCTTGCTGCCTGAACACCACGCCATACTAAAGGAACATAGTCTGAGGTTTTGCTCATTTCACACAGATAAACAGTGCGTGAGCCACAAGTCTTAAGTCTCAGTCCAATAAGCACATCCATAACGTGAAGTTTCAAATCTCTGATTCCAGCTTCATCTGTTTGAGGGTATGTGTGTGAATATTTATTTATTTATATTTATATTTTCATATTTATATATAAACATAAAGTGATTCCTGTTTCACGAATGTCAGGTTAAGTCTTTGACGAGTAACCACCTTGACGGGTCTGCCCCGTTGCCCTGTTGAGTTCCTTCTCAGAGTTTCATCCCACATATCAGATAACAGGCTGAATACATCCTTCAACAGGACAGAAGACACCACTTCTCTCCACAACCTGCTCACCCCTCCACCTGCCCTTTCTTTCTATTAGCTGCAAATAATCCCCACATAAGGCCACTGACCTCTGTAAACATCTTTGTCTTTTCCTCATTTAGAGTGAAAACAGACCCCAACAGCTCTCTGACCTTTCTGTCTCCACAAGTCTCATTAAAGGCACTTTAGATTGTTTATCCCCCTTATGTTTAACTGATGTCTCATTTAACAATTATACCCTCCTGGTTAAGAGTTGAGGCTTTTGGTTCAATCAAATTTTATTTATTTACTTTACTTCATTTATATAGCATATTTATATAGCACCTTTTTATTCAAGTTGAATGCATCTATTTATATATAGATATTATCTAAAATTACCATGCGTATACACATATGTAACCATACTCATTCACATGCTGCACAGAAAGGAAGTGAGAAGGTTTTACACACACTACTGAAACCTTCTCACAGAAACTCTGAACACTGACACATTATACTCTCACAAACACAACTGAAAAGCTTTCATAAAAACTACTGGAACTTTTCACATACAGTACTGACAAGCTTTGACACATACTAGTAAAATGTTCTCATATACACAGCTGAAAAGTTTCACTAGTTTTCACGAAACCTTTTCAGTTGTGTTTGTGAGGGGAGATTTTTTCAGTGTTCAGTGTTTGTGTGAGAGGTTTTTAGTAGTGTGTGTGAAAACTTTTCATCTGTATGTGTGTGAGGTTTTCAGCACAGTATGTGAATGAGTATGGTTTTATATGTGTGTATGTATGGTAATTGTAGATAATGTCCCTGGTGGCCCCTCATCATACAAATGCGTCTTCGATGCGTCTTGGGTGCGTTCACACCAGAAGAGTTGTGATAGGATCATCAGAGATGGATGTTAATGCCAGGTGTGAACAGGGCCAGAGAGCCGCTCCGAGGCTGGCTTACATTCAACATTTCACTTTTCTCAGTTTGATAATTACAAGCCCTGGTCTCCTGCATTAAAATAACATGTTCCAACAACCTTACTCTCTGCTTTGCTACATAACCAGCCTGCTATTTCCTGCACTGAATATTCTCATCAGGTGTAAATCACAAGGTGAGCACCAACTTTACTCACTTTCACTCATTTCATTAATATTCCTGGAGTTTAAACATAGCACTGTGCACTTACTGCCAGTTCACTGTTGTCTAACCTGCAGTGAACAGTCATACAGTAATAAATGCAGTTTTCTGGCTGTGAATGAGTGTGAGGAAATGCTGCACCACACATACACACACACACACACACACACACACACACCTCAGGATGAGGATGCTGATGAGGAGGCTCTAAGCTCTCTTTTACTATTCTGGACAACAGCTCCACCAATCCATCCAATGCATCACACAAACACACACACACACACACACACACACACACATACACACACACACACACACCACTAAAAATATACAGTGTTATATTGCCACAGCTCTAATGGAATCCCAATCTAATTACTGGAGATATGGAGAGTTTTTCATAGTTCTTTTCTCTTGACATCCAGCTTCTGTTTGTTCTGTATTATACCTGAACAAACAGCCGACACACACACACACACACACACACACACACACACACCCCCCTCTCTCTCACCTCCCAATGTTTTTAGCAGGAACTGATCTGTAGGAAGTTGGAATTCATGATCAATAATTTTCTCCAGCCTCAGAGCCACACCCCCCCTCACACTCATGACTCATCTTCACTTCCCTCTCTCTCTGTCTGAGTGTCTGCTGCTTTTTTACTGTATTTTTTTTTCCCCTGGTTGTTTTTCATCTCTCTCTCTCTTTCTCTCTCTCTCACTCTTTCCACAGCTGGTCTCTGTAATACATGGTTCATACGTGGCCGCTTCTGATAGAGATACAGTATATACGGGGACTTCACAGAGTATTCAGACCCCTTCACTTTGTGCTAAACAAAATCACTGCCAATCACACTCAATGATACATAACTAGCTGTTTTGAAACTTTCAAGCTCTGTCGGAAGTGTTTATGAATTGCTATGTTCAGGTCTCTCCTGGGGTCCCGGCTTTGGTCCCTCAAGGACAGTCACAGACTTGTCCCTTCAGTTCTGACTAGTCTCCCCAGCTCTGCCACTGGAACGACAGCATGATGCTGCCACCACCAAGCTTCACCGTAGTGATGGTATTATCCAGGTGATGAGAAGAGATTGGAATTCTTCCCAAAAGGTTCATCAGACCAGAAAAGCTTTCAGAGTCTTTAGATGCTGTTTGACAAACTCCAGTAGGCTTTCACATGTCTTTCACTCAGAGTGGCCTCCGTCTGACCAGTCGACCATAAAGATCTGACTGATGGAGAGCTGCTGCGATGGTTATCCCTCCGGCAGTTTCTCACATCTCTTTACAGGACTGATGAAGCTCTGTCAGAGCGGCCGCTGGGTTATATACACAGGTGTTTTCCTATCTAAACGGCGTCAAATTAATTCAGTTTGTCACACGTGGACTCCAGTCAGATATCGAAAGGATACTGAAAACAAACCTGAAGCAGCTGGCCACAGTTTGGAGCCACAGAAAAGAGTGTGAAGACTTTTGTAAATGAGTTTTCAAATGATTTTTGAACATTGAACATTTCTGGTTGCCGTTATGGATTTTTGAGTGTCCACTGATGGGAAAATGGTGTATGTAGTTAAAATCTATAACAGAATAAAGTGTGAACAAAGTACAGGGGTCTGAATACTGTTGGAAGTCACTGTAGATATACAGCATAGATCCTACAAACTCAGGATTTGCTGGTGATCGTTGCTATGGATACTGTTCAACACCACATTGATCATATTGTTTATTTGCTTCATTAACTGAATTCTACGGTGGCCCTGAGAGGTCAATGCACTGCACCTTCATCTTCATCTTCATCAGTCTGACCACACATGAGCTGCAAATATTCACAACACAACCAAAAACACAAACGTTAGTTTAGTGTCCCCTGGAAACACTTGTGCATGTGTGGTCAGACTGATGAAGATGTTTTGTGTTTCATCCGTTTGCATGTGTTTTTTTAAGTTGCTACGACGGCCAGCATACCAAATCTTGGTTGTCATGGTTACAATAATAAATGCGACGACTATACTGAGAGCGGCATACCTACCTTTGTTGCTGTGGTAACTATAATAATGGTCATGGCTTGGTTAGGTTTAGGATAGATGGTGATATGGGTTGAAATAAGAAGTTCCTCAACATTAGACTGTCTTTGTTGTCACGGTTACAATATAAACAACTAATTTCACATGGGAATGGAACAGCGCTCTCCTGTGTCATATTCATCCATCCACCACAACCTCCTCCTGACGTGGACTTTGTCTCTCTTTATGCTACGTCACCGCACTTTTCCCTTTGCTCCTGTCATCATTGCTACGACCACTAGATGTCGCCTAGCAACAAAACCTAACTATAGGTCGTAATAACCTGCTGCACAGACGAACTGTGGGCTCGTTTTTCAAGGATGTCAGTTTCAAAAAACTTTTTGAAACTTGTAAATGTTTGTAGACAGCTAACAGGGACGATTTGGTTTGCAGGCAACCATCTTGGACAGACTTGCACAGCAATGCATTTGCCAAAACAAGGGCATTTAAATAAGATCTGCAAAATTAACCCATATTTCAAATCTCTCTCTTGCTGTTTCATGTTCTCTTTCATTTAGTTTTTGACGACAGCCTGAACTGAAGTCTTTGTGCTTTAGCACCGACTTTGGAAACAGGTTGTCTATGGGTAGCGCTTATAATGTCCTGTTTTACTGTTTGACATCTCAAACGCTGTATCCAATAATCAGACTCTCCCCACAGGGACAATAAACAGTCAGTGTATACAGATAACAACCTTTTTTCCAGAGCTTTCTCATGACAGAGTTAAAACATTTCCTTCTCACCTCGCCTCACTGCTGTCGCTGTTGTTCTGTCGGAGCTGGAAGTCTTCCTGGCTTCTGGGAGTGTGAGAAGGCCTAATGGCTCCAATGGGAGTGACACCAAACTGTCTTTGATAAATTGTTTTTAAATTACAACATAATTTCATTTGGGCAGCAATTTCCACAAGACTCCTACAGAGAAGTGATTCAGGCTACGTTGGGATTGGCTTACAAAACGCACACGCGCACGCATGCTCTCACACACACTCATGCAAATGTGCACATGCACATCAACCAAGAATCATCTGCTTTGGCGAGGATAGTGTTACATGACCTGCAGCCCGGAGGCTAACCAAATTACCGCCTCCAAACTACTAAAGTGGTCATTAAGGACACTCTGTCTCTCTGTGTGTCTTTATCTTTGCCTCTCGCTCTATCACTCTTTTTTTTTATCATGTTCTCTAACCTGTTTCCGTCATTTCTCTTGATTATTTCTCGTAATCTATTTGTTCTCCCTTTGGCATTTTTGCTCACTCTCCTCTCTCTCTTTTACACCTGCTGGGTTTTCTTTTTCTTCTCTCTTTTCTTTCTCTTTCTTAGTGCTACTTGCTCTTTTCTCTTCATCCCTCCATCTGTATCTTCTCCTTTTCTCTCACGCCTGCCTCTCTCTGTCTCTTTCGGTCTTTGCTGGTAAAAGCATTACGATTGTTGCCTCAATATTACTGTTCAGACTGTCAGTTGTGCATCATTACTAACCCCCCCCACACACACACACACACATACACACACACACACACACACACACACACACACACACACACACACACACACTCACAACATTACCAGTCTTCATTCTTCATTTTGGAGTAATGCTACAATGCACTCACGCACGCACATGCACACACACACACACACACACACACACACACACATGCATCCACGAGCACAAGCACTCACACTTGCTATGCAATATCAATGATGAATGTCTAAATGATCTGTAATGATCCAGAGCCCTAAATCTTGTTAGCCTTGCCCCACCCTGGGAAAAACACACACACACACACACACACACACACACACACACACACACACACACACACACACGCACACACACACACACACACACACACTCTCTCTCTCTCTCGCACACTCTCTCTCTCTCTCTCTCTCTCTCTCTCTCACATACACATACAAAAGAGGAGGGAGGCTGATGCTGCTTCATGTTCAAGTTAGGTGAAGTCCTTAATTCTAAGAAAATGTAGCGTACATACCTGGCATCAGTCACAAGCCATTAAGGAAGTTCATTGTAAGGACATGCAGCGTTATGGACCCACAATTAACACTTTGCAACTCTTCCCACCATCAAACTATCAGATTGATAGGAAACAGAGACCAAGGACCCCTCTTCCACAAACTGACCATGCTTTTAGCATGTCAGAGAGACACAGAACCAGACCAAAGGTCAAAGGGTCAACTCCAGAGGATCAACCAATGGACACCAGACAACTGGAGAACATAGGCAAAATCTCCAGTTTGTAACAATAAGACTTTGTCTAAAGATATTTGATTGTTTCTTGTATAGGACAAGTAACAAC
>NW_019525549.1:1057451-1058120 GCF_002814215.2 Seriola lalandi dorsalis | reverse complement strand
TTTTTTTTTACTGTTTTTAGAATAAACCAGGTGCAGCACTTACTGTAGTTGTGTAAATTTCCATTTTCTCATCTGACATTTTGCCCCTGTAAATATTTTAAATAATATATACTGTATATACTCCTGCATAGAGAATTGCGAAGCGGCCGCCTCCGCCTCCAGACAAAATTCTAGTAAGCCTACCCCCCCAAGCACACCCAGCTTTCCCTAAATTAATGTTACATCCCATCGTTTCAAATCACAGATTATTTAAAAAAGTCCAAAGTCTAAAGCTTTATTTTGATACTATTGGCAGACCCATGAATATAAGTCATAATTGTGTCAACTGACAAGGAACACACAAAGCAACATAATCATATTTTATAAACTGATTATGTGGACTTATTTGAGGTTTTACAAATCAGATTGTTTTGAACTTTCCAACAAGTTTTGGAAGGAGGAACTTTACAATATGTTGTAGTAGAATTCATGGATTTAGGAAGAATGTGTTGCACTTGACCTTCATCACATTTGATATTCAACAATGTCCTCAAAAGGATTTCATAGAAACTGAAAATCTGGTGCTCTATGTAAAGCACAGTTTGTCTGTTACTTCATTCATATTTTCCTCTTCTTCTGTGTTTTATTTGAAGTGTTGATCCATAAGAAGATATATTTGTGGTTTTAAGA
>NW_019525549.1:1056884-1057401 GCF_002814215.2 Seriola lalandi dorsalis | reverse complement strand
TTTTCTTTCCTTGCCTGTGTCATTGTGCTGTTGACCCCTCCCACCTCCTAATCCCCCATCTGTAGAGCGAATCCAATCCAACCTGCTCGACAGGTGTGGCTGTGCAGATATGCCTTTTCTATCTCTCTCTCTCTCTCCGTCCCAGGGCCAAAATGTTTCATTAATGCGCATACGAAAGCCACATGTGAAATAACACAGCTCATGAATGATACCAAATAAATCTTTCAATAATCAATAAGATTTAATCATGGGAGTTGTTGTCTTCTCTCGGTTTGGATTCCTTCAGTGTCAGTGTCAGAGGGCAGAAATGTGTTTGTTTTTCATTTTGGATTTGATTCTTGATTTCCTTATGGGTTGATTATTTTGAGTTATCTGTTTGTTGCATGATTTGTTTATGGCATGAGTTATTTTATTGATATTTTATTAATAGTGTTTTGTGTTCCTATTGATGTGTGTTTCTTTTGACATTTCTGCCACTGCGCCCCCTGGACTGGACATTAAAAGTGGGTCAAATCAA
>NW_019525549.1:1046574-1056834 GCF_002814215.2 Seriola lalandi dorsalis | reverse complement strand
TACAACCCACATTCCAATCCTGGGTAGTGACCAGCAGAACTCTCTTCACAGACACAGATCTGAGGAAGAATGTAAAATTAAATATCTAACTGTTCTGTAACTCATTTATATTTATATTTTATTTATATATTTATTTAATCTCAAGATTTTTCTATGCAATAGTTCAATCCCAAACTTCTATCCTATAGAATGTTTGAAATGTAACATGTAGATTTTAAGACAATGTCCTTCATGTGACCATACTGTGAGCATCCTTCACACAAGGTAACACACACTACATGACATTCAGAATGTCCATATTGTTATGGACAAGTGAAGACAGGTGACGCCCCTGAAACATGCTCCAGCTCCCAGGGGATAAAACAGTCGTGATCATTTCACACATTGCTAAAAGCCCAGCTCAGTGGCTTTTTGTCGCTCTGTAGCTTTGTAGTTCCAAACTCTTAACCATGGCTCTTAGCCATTTTTGCACTTAACCATTTTGTCCGCGTCCTTTATTCTTTCTTTGCCACATGCTCCGAGTAATATTCTGTAGTCTACTTTTGCGATCTTTTATTTTTATAAGCCAAGTCAAGACCAACTGAACCAAAGCAACAGAAGTGCCTCAGAGTAACTTTGTAACTTTTAATTATTATCAAGTTTTCCTTTTTGAAGATTTTTGACAGTTTAGAGTCATGTGGTCAACGCCAGTCTCCTCTAAAGTTATCCAGCCAAAGTGAAGAGCATTAGAGTTTATTTCGCATCAACCCACAAGAGACGCCAGCAGAGACACCTCTGCACGACGTCCTGCAGAGAAGCCGAGCAGAAATCAAGAGTTCCCGAGACAGAAAGTCTCCTGGCAAACTCCACCAGAGCTGAACCGCTGAGACACCGGCAGAATCCTTCATCGTGTTAACGGGACACGGCCTCCAGGAGAATCCACCTAGATCCCGCGTCTCCAGGGTTACCACGGCAACGATAGCCACCTGGGTTCCAGACGAGGGTCTTCAGCTACAGCGCAACTCACAGTAGGCCGGTCTTAACACTCTGCTCGTGACTGGGTTGATGTCGAAATATAGCAATATTTAATCATCAAACCTAATTCGTAGATGTAGCATCATTAGCTGTATAGTCATAGTGTATAGCCATAACATATTCTCTCCCACCACTGCCAACTCATCACACTGCTCATTTCATCATTATTTTCATCTTTTCATCTTATTACACCTTGCATTTACTCTGTAGATAGTAGTTTAGTTAATAAACTCCTTTATTTACACCCAGTTGTTGTCCTGTTGTATTCTTTTGACGTAGAGACTGGAGATCCATTGAATCGAGAAGTCATGGCTTCTGATATGAGATTGATAAATTTATCAATGAAGTTATATTGTTGTCCTCCCAGAGGACTGGTGCCCCATATCAGTGAGAGCAAATTCTAAATTATGGCGTTAATGCTACAAAAAGAAAAAAAAAAAAAAAAAAATCCGTAAAAATAAAAACAAACCAAAAACTCTGCTTTCTGTTTCATCAGTTTAACCAGATTCTGAGAAATGCTGCTATTTACATATGGCCACATCATGTGAAAGTACTTACACTGCCTTATCTGTCTTAGCACTGGCATCAAATGCTGCATTCATCATAAAAAAATAGGAGAAAGTCATACATGGTTTTTATTACACCTCCGTACCGGTTTACCTCTGACTCTACTTTACTGGATTCCTGTCAAATGTAGTTGCATTATATTGCTGTTCTCCTGTGCGCTCAGAAGACATGTTGTCCTCTCTCACTACTGGGAGGAGCCTCTCTTACCTCCAAACATCAACCGAAGGTGATCATGCTTTTAACATTGTTGTTCATTGACTCTCAAACTCTCAGACAAGTCAAATAAAAAAAAAAGACATCTTAAACACTAGTTTTCACTGAAACTTTACACAGCTTGTGAGAATTTTGCCGCTATTATATGTAAAGGTGTGGACTCATATGACTTATCAGCTTATGAATCTAATGACTTTAGACTCAATTTGATAAAATCATGAGACTTGTGACTCCTGACTTGAGATCCTCCCTCTTCTCCCTTTGCGATAACAAGACCAGGTCTAAACCTAGTATATGTCTGGACCGCCTATTATCCAATCCTTATTTTATAACTGTGACGTCGTCTGACATGACAACCAAACATATAAATGAAAGACAAAGATTCAGCTGTGATTTCAGCTGGATTTACTGTAACACAATCACTCCGAGAGAAAGTTAGAAGAGACAGACTGTCTTTCCTTTTCTTTTAAAGTTATTTAAAGATCGATTTAAAAACATTTATGATGAAAATTTAGTGAAATAAGCTCTAACATCGGTGTGTGTAAAAATGTTTTATATATATAATATAAATATGGTCCTAATGTAGGTTAAGTTGTTTTGTTTTTTTTGACAAAATCCTAAAAATGAACAGTTCAGTGTTTATACCAAAAATATTAATGTCCACCAAAACATTCATAATAAAGCACTTTGTTCATGAAGACATAATTTTACATTTACATTTGTATCAGGAAGCAATGACTGTCTAAACTCGTTCCCCTCTCCATTCAATAACCCCATGTGGCCCTCAGGATCAGGCTTTGAATTATCTCATCCAACAGTTCTCAAGGAATCCCTTTGCACTACAAATGCACATGCACTATAACACACACACACACACACACACACACACACACACACACACACACACACACACACACCCTGGATCACAAGTGGAGCACTTGGCTTAATAGTAACCAACAGATTGCCACCGGTAATTCTTATTATATTATATGTAAATAAGATACATCATCTTGGGGCTGTAAAATCCCACATATGCTGCAAACAGCCGCAGGCTACAGTCAGCTCATTAAATGCATTGTAAACATATTTTGCAGCAGTAAGTTTTAAACAAAGTGACTTCAGGAGGTTTATTGTCACCAAAATTAACAACTAAGAAGCACAGAGGACCACACTGGCACTAGCAGGGCGAATACCAGCTTTATATCAACTGAAATCAGTCAATAACATTATCATCAGTACATTGATGGTCCTACCTGACCTGACTCAGTAAGGTGCTGGACAAATGTGCATGCAGATGTTTCCCCACTGCCAGGCCTGGTCACCACTCTTCTCGGTTTTGGGTTCACAGAGACAAACCTGTCGTATTAATCAACAGGTGGATGTTATATTCTGTGTTGATAAAAAGATTTCAGTACCCAAAGTAGGGATCTATCAGAGATACTCACCTGGGCAGTTTCCACCCAGCTTGTTGCTAAATGCTGTAAAGTGGTCAAAGTGGATAAATGAACTTAAAGGGCCAGATGAAATATGTGGGAGGACATTAAGATACTGTGCTGATTATGTATTTCAAAGTCTCTTCCAGTTCTCCTCAGACTCTGGGGTTGTTCCTGATCTTTGAAAAATTCGAATTCAAACATTGCTCCAGTTCTTAAGATAAGTAGACCTGAAAATATTCACTGACCTGCAGCCTTTATCGTTAACATTACCAGTAATGAAAACTCTAGAGAAAATAGCCAAATGGAAAACTGTGAATGTAACTGGATCAGCTCTTGTATAAGCCTTTGAGAGGTGTTTATGTTGTAGTTAGTTTATTCTGAACTCGGCCTTTGATACAATGCAGCTCCACATACAAGCAAAAAGAGCTCGTATCCTTTCATTTAGATCATCAGATGGACTGTCAGTTTCTCAATGACAGAACTCGCAGTAGTTGTAAATGTAAATACCACCAGCTCACAACAGGGTTATGTCCTTTCTCCTTTATTTTTTACCATATATACAGATGATATCATATTAAATATAAAGATCACCGTATTGTAAACAGGATAATTTTGCACTGCTGACAGAAGTGTTATTATGTCTTTTCTCAGTCAATCAATCGGTGACGTGGAGCCATGATGCAAGAATTTGTGGACAAATCCTTTTATTAAGATTTAAATGTATCTGAAACAAAACAAATGATAAGCTCAACAAAACACACAGACAGTCTTTCAACCAATCATTTAATGGCATACAGTAAGTGTTGAAGTCATCCAGACCTACAAATACTTGGGAACTGTTTTGGATGACAGATTGAGATTTAAGCTCAGCCCCACATGAAGGAGCAGAGCAGAGACAACAGCAGACAACATTATTCCTCTTTTATCAAAAGTATTCCAACTTACCCATTTTACTTGGTTCACTTCATTTTGTGAATAGGACAAGATTTGTAAGGTGTTGTTCACCTCAGCTCTAAAGACATTGAGGTCTCCCAACCCTCCTTCCAGCAGCTCACAAGATTTCCATTGCGTTGTGTATAGACTAATAAATGCAGTAGTATGTGACAGACAAAGACTGAGTGAGTGAGTGAGTGAGTGAGTGAGTGAGTGAGTGAGTGAGTGAGTGAGTGAGTGAGTGATAGAGTTGAGTCAGTGATGAAGTTACACCATTGGTTGACACGTTAACTGGCGTTAACCAATGGTGTTGGATTTTTTTCCATTGGCTGTTGCTCTTTCAAAATAATTTGGAATGCAGTTTCTATTACATCATCAGGGGGCGTTTACAGCTGCTCCACAACAGTTTTCAATGACTGTATTTCCTCAGCTGCAGAAGGTAACAGGTCTTTATTAAGGGCAAGTCTTTATTTCTAATTCCCTCTGTTATGTAGAATTGTTCATAGCGGTATGTTAGTACGAAGCCTCATGCCTGCATTAATACAAACTGAACTTGAAACACGTCCAGTAAGTGTTTCAAATTAAAAGCCCTCTAGCGTTTCAGTGGGCAGAAACTGGTTCCTGATGTTTTTGTTGTTTACATGCTGTTCAGATCTTCTAGTTTCTTTAGCTTTACAGTTACCTATGACATCTCTCTCTCCCTCCCTCTCTCCTGCTCTCTCTGCTACATTTTGTTATTCGTTTGCCTCCTTTAGTGATAATGGTACATGTAATAAATGTAGTTTATTTGCCATCATGGAGGCTAGACTCCGTGAATTGAAAGCACGACTCTGCTTTTCTGCAGTTTCCGATCAGCCAGGAAGACTGGGTGACTCTCCGAAACATTAGGTTCACCTCTACGCCCATGGTTTGCACCCATACACAGCCCAGCCATATGGGTGATTATTCTTGGTAATAATATGATTTATATCTAGTCTGAACATTGTTGGCCAGCTATGGATCCGCCACTGTTATAGATCCTTCTTATACTTCCTTACTTTACAGGTAATTACTTTATACAGGTAACCTATGATACAACTTATAATACAGGTGATCTCTCCACTATCACCACCCATTTCAAAACATTCCTGTTTTAGACATCTACGTTGTTGCTTTATTCTCTAACTTAGAATTTTCTTTTCTTTTTTTCCCATCAAGATATGGATTATTCTGAATCGACAAGAACTGATGGCTCATTTTGACCAAAGAGAAAATAAATCTTGAACATAAAGGGAGAAAAAAAAACACATAAGAAATGATGAATATTTGTTTCTTCTCTCTCTTGGCCCTCTCAGTATTTTCTCTCTCTTCGTCTTTTTCTTGCTGTGTCTTCTGCTGCTTTATTTGATCTAAGGGCCACCACTAAAGCTGACTCCCGCTGTGTGTATTTGTGAGTGTGGGTGAGTGGTAGCCATGTCCAGCCAAATGACCTCTCCTGGGGCAATGGCTGCTGTCCTTGTTTTATGACTTGTCATATAAATGCCGCACACACACACACACACACACACACACACAAACAGCAGGGCTCCGTAGTGATCTTTACGTTGTGAACGATATACCATATACATGATTCTGTGTGTGTGTGTGTGCCCAAGCCAAGGCTTTTTGTATCCTCTGGGTGTTTGGACACTTTAAACTGAAATGTGCCTTAACCAGCAACAGGGCACATAATGCCTTTACAGACATATGTGACTTGCTCAACAACCACAAGATCAAGTTTGTATATTTTTCAGAAACAGCAGCAGAGGTGATGCATTTTGCAAAAAGCTCAGTATTGCCACAGGGGCAGGAAAAGGCTGTGATGTGACACACTGCGGGAAGCACAGTGATGCGTGAGGGAAGCATATAGTATAAAGGTAGATGTGCATGTGTTGTGTGATTATAAAGCAGGTCTAGCTTCTATATTAATACTGTGAAAATATCAAAGCTCTCAGTCCACAGAGAAATGCACACAGCCTGTATTCAGAAACTGAGGCTTAAAACCAGCCGTCAGGACTTCTGGAACAAAGCAGTCACAAGCCCCACCCACCTACACCCACCATCCAACCTTGCAGGATTTGGTTTCTGGTGTGTTTATCTAAAATCTGTGGAATGCAATCTATAGAAATATTAAATAAATAAATACAGTAATGAAACAAATCCTGAATTAAATTAGGTAATAAATGTATAAAAATATATAATACATGTAAATATAAATATATAGCCTATATATAGTAAATAAATAAATAAATAAATAGCTACAGTATATAAATGAATAAATACATGAATAAATTAAGTAATTAATGAATAAGCAAATACATAAATAAATAGCTTTTTATTTCTAAGCTCATTTTATTCCCATCTGTTATATTCAAATGAGGGGGTGTGGTTACCTCACAGACTCAGACCCAAGCAACAGCACCAGAACAGCACTGAATCACACACTGAACAAGCTAAATAAAGTGGCATTGAGAAATAAATGTCTCCACAAATAAATAAATGTGGAATTATATAAATATAAATAAGTGGAATAAATAAAAGGCAAATGTATTTATTTATGCATTTATTTATCCATTAATTAATTTGTATAGGTATATATATTTACTAGCTTATATATTTATATTGACATTTATTTATTATTATTACCAAATTTGTTTATTTCAAGATTTATTTCTTAGCTCTATTTATGTATTTGAATGTATTTAATTTTGATTTAGATAGCATTCTATAGAAATCTGCTACATTTTTATTGGATAACACAGAAAACAGTCAGCCAGTCAGAGGAGAGGCTCAGAACCTGCTCTCTTCTGATTGGCTCACCGACTTGTTGTTATTAGAGCTCCGGAGAGAAGCCTGAGAGAGGAGATGTAAAACTACACTGAGATGGTTTTTGGTTCTTTAAACCACAAATATATCTTCTTATGGATCAACACTTCAAATACAACACAGGAGAAGAAGAAGAAAATATGGGGCTGTAAATTATACTTAGTCAGTAACAGACTATTATCACCTCATGACTATCCAAGGCCAGATTAACCTGCTGGGTCCCTAATAACCCCTTTTTACAGTATGTGGTAATTTAATTAAACATATCAGTTTAGGATTATGTAACATGTAGCCTAAGCATAAAGCTGAACTTAAGAAGTTCTCAAAACAAGATTTTTACACAAAAATAGCTAATAAA
This sequence comes from Seriola lalandi dorsalis, assembly GCF_002814215.2. Lineage (NCBI taxonomy): Eukaryota > Metazoa > Chordata > Actinopteri > Carangiformes > Carangidae > Seriola > Seriola lalandi. The sequence continues at coordinate 1,049,469 of NW_019525549.1, read as the reverse complement.
TGAGGACTTATCATGGTCCTATCATGTCAGTTGGTAATGTGCTTTAGTGGTGTATATTCCTCTCTAAAAAAAGTCTGTTGATACACAGTAAACCTAGAGCTTTCAGGGGCCACCAGGAGGCAGCAAACAAGGAGCAGACAAATGGACCTAGGCCACTTTAATAGTGATGGTGGTCTGTGGGAGAAATCAGATTCTTCATAGGGGCCCGTCAATTATGTAGCATGAATGTTAGCATGGTGTTTCACAGATACTGTAGAGGAGTAATTTAAATTGTTCACAGAATGATTGTGATGGGTTGTAAGTTTAGGACAAAGAAAGAAAAAAAAAAAACAGATTTCTGCTACATGGAATATGTTTAATTTTTCTGTCTCTTCTCTCGTATCTCTCGGAGGGTCACGTTGGTGATCTCCTGCTTCTCAAAGCTTCTCGCTAAGGTTTGAAAAGCTGCTTCTTTCCAGCGAACTGTACAGTTTGTTTCTTTTCTAAAAGCTTTTTGTATGAAACTTCACTGGTTTAACTGCTCACAACTCATGCCACCTGTGATGTGCGGAGCCAAAATGAATGGCAACGATATACTGAACTGTCGGTCGCGTGGTGTGACAACTTCTTGAGTAACAGAGGAGATACACTTACATCTCAGCCCTGTGTTTTCATCTCTCTATACTGTACATACACACTATTTTAAAATGCCAAAAGACTCTGTGTCTCTTTTTGTGCTTCCAACTGTCATTTTAATGAATAACAATGAGAGTAATATAATCCATCTGAAAGAGAGTGGACAAGAAGCACGGCTGCAAATCAGCATCGCTCTAATGAAGACATCATGCTGAAGTAGTGATGCTGCCATTATGTACAAATTAACAGAAAGAGAGGGATAGATGGAGGGATGATAGAAAGTTGAGATATGGAGGGAAGAAGTGAAATGAGACAGACGGAGACAGAGGACACAAGGAAGGGAGGCAAAAAACTGAAATCATGGGAGAGAAAGGAAAACAAAAGGAGAAAGGGGAGAAGAGATTGATGGGGAGAAGTGAGATAGAGAGAGAGGGGGAGGAAAAGAGGAGAGGATGGAAGGAGAGAAGGAGGACCAAAGAGAAGAACGTGGAGAGAGAGTGTGAGAGAGAAAAATGTAATGAAATGTAATAAAAATGGAGGGAAAGGGGAAGCAAAGGATTCAGGGATATCATGAGGAAGAAAAACAAGGAAACAAGGAAGGATGAATCGAAGGGAAGGATGAATCGAAGGAGATAAAGTGGAATCCTGGGATTACAAAGAACATATACAGGAAAGAAGGAGGGGCGTGTTGGATTTATAGAAAGTGTGAAGAAAGAGAGATGGACTGCAGTTTAGGTCGGTTTACATTACACAATGACCTCTCACCCTGCAGCTTTGCATATTGTTTTGGTGTGCATGTGAGCGTGCACATTTGTGTGCATGTACATTTTTCACAGTACAAGCAGCAGTTAGCCGCCAGCTAACAACACAATTGTGCTGCTGTAGGGGAAAAAAAGTATGAGCATGAGGTTTCGACGCGCGACTCCTTGCTGTGTGTTTTAGTTAACACGAGGTGGTGGCTAATTTACTTAATCTGACTTGATGGCACTGACTATTTACTGGTGTCTACCAACTTGCTGCCGCTTTAAGTAACTTTTATATTATTTCCAGTGTTGTGCATGAATGTTCGTTGAACACGTTCATAGTTTTTTGTGAACGCTGAACTGAACGAATCAGTTTACAAATCATGAACACGAACGTGACAGTTTTACGGCACGACGCAGGACATCTCCATGGATACGGCCCAGCATGGCTGGTGCTAGCGTGACAGACGATACAGACGCATCTGCTACTGCTGAAGCAGTTTTATGAACAATATGTAACTCGTGTCTGTGATTCTTCAGTGGTGTACAATAATGATGGATAGGTAGAAGAAGGTTCTATTGAAAAAGAGTATCAGCCTATTTATTAGGTTCATTTTCATCCGTACAAACTGAAAATTGAACTAGTTATTTTTAAGTGTAAACTGGCACAACACTGATTATTTATGTGCAATAAACATTTAATAAGTTTTCTGCCTTTCTCAAAGCAGATAGTCACATGTAAACAACTTTGTTTCAACTGATTACTTTTTATAATTATAGCACTAGAAATAAATAATAAGGATAGAGTCTGGATCAACATTATGGCTACTTGTCACCCTAGTATTCCTCAAAAAGGTATAAAATGTCACGTCACACTGAAAATGAGAAAGCTGAGAGGCCATATTTTTTTTTTATCCCATTACCAGGAGAAAAGGATTGTTTGTTATCTTGAGATAAGGAGATAATTATCCAGTTATCTGGAGATAGCAAAGCTTGTATTCTCATTATAATGACTTTGGTAATCAGAGATCAGATGTGCCATTATGAAGATGGAAACTTGTAGTGCTGTAAACTTAAAATGGCGGGACAACACGTTGATCAACGCATCAGAGAATATTTCAATCAAGGGCTGAGTCCCATCGTCTTCACGGTTACCAAATGGTGCATGAGAGGTGCAAATCATCTTGACTGCGTGTTACTCGCAACTTGTGCGTATGAGGTTCAGTAAAAATATTTTTCTCCTGATAGTATCTGTCATCTTGAGATAACAAGATAAAAACATATTTACAATATGGCCTTCTCGGCCTTATTCTCAGTTTTCGTAGAATAACATCCAATCCCATCCACTTATTGGTAATGTGATGTTCAGTTGGTTTAATAGTTGAAAATAAATAATATAGTGTGATGTGGTTTGTTGTAAGATTCAATGTTGAATTCTGTTTGAATATATGTCTGTATAATTCAACAAGTGATGCTGTAAAGTACATTGCTGTGTGGTGTCTTAAAATTTTGTTCCCTGTGTCTTTTTTTTTTTTTT
>NW_019525549.1:1042699-1046524 GCF_002814215.2 Seriola lalandi dorsalis | reverse complement strand
GAAGAAAATAGTAAAAAAAAAAAAAAAAAATACAGGAGTAAACATGGCTACAGTATGTTATAAGGTGTTTCAGAAAAGCACTGGCACTATGCATGGTCATCGCTCTTTGATGGATCCTTTAAACATTCTGTCTGGTTGATCTAAACTTTTAGTATTTACCTGGAATATAATGGAATGCCATCTAAATCAATGTTAAATAAATAAATGAATAAATACATAAGTAAATAAATAAATCTATGATATAAATCCTGAAACAAATAAATTAGGTAATAAATGTAGAAATATATAAATAAATGTAAATATAAATATATAACTGAGTCAATAAATGAAAAAATATATAAAAATGAATAAATAAATAGGCTAAATAAGAATAAAAATAACATTTTTATAATTCCACATTCATTTATTTACAGAGACTTTTATCTCCAAACGGCCAATTATTTCCCATCTTTTTATTTCCACCTGTTATATTTAAATGAGGGGGCGTTGTTATCTCACAAATTCAGACCAAAGCAACAGCACCAGAACAGCACTGAATCACACACTGAACAAGCTAAATAAATGTGGCATTGAGAAATAAATGTCTCCAGAAATAAATGAATGAGGAATGATAAAATAAAGATCCAATGGAATAAAACATTTTTAAAGTCATTGTTAAAATAAAATTTAAAAAAAACTATTTATTTATTCATGTACTCAATTATATATGTATATTATTATTATTATTATTATGATTATATATTTCTATACCTACATCACCTAATTATTTATTTCAGGATTTATTTCATAGCTGTATTTATGTGAATGTATGTATTTATTTATTGAAATTGATTTAGATGGTATAACAGAGGAATACATTATATGAGTTTGAGAAATGCAAGATAGGGTGCGTACCACATGGGCTTATATGCTCCGAGTCCCCAGTTCGATTTCCTGCTTCTCATTCCCCTACTCTCTCCTTGAATTTCCCGTTTGTCTCTACTGGTCCTATCAAATAAGGACATATAATGGCCAAAAACGAAAATAGGAAAAAAAAGAAAGATCAGCGTTACAAAACCTAATATAAGTTTTCTGGATAATCTCATTGATTTCATGGGAAAATTTTTATTTTATGAAGTTGTTCTTCATCAAAAAAAAAAAAAAACAATGGATTAATTGGTAATTGTAAGGACTTTTAAAATAATCAATAATAATATCAATATCAATAATAATCAAGCAAGTTCAGTAGAATTAAAAACATGCAAGAAAAAATAAATAAAATAAGAATATTTAAGACCATTACATTATTATATTTTATTTGATTTGTTATAGTTACGGTTATTGTCTGGTGTTAATTAATAAAAAACATAAATGTATGTGTATATATATATATATATATATATAGCTTTAAATTTGCTTTGTTTGTGTCTCGTTATCTTCATTTCTTCTTTTGTTAATCTTTTTTCTTACACTTGAGTTTTTACAATTAGCATCTCAGATACACAAGAAAAAACTAAACAAAACAAAAAAAAACCAGAAAAGATTCAAAAACCAAATGTTTCAGTGACGGAGGCGGAGGTTTCTCATTCACTCAGTGTTGCTGCTGTGAACCTGCCAGTGTGAGTGGTGCTGCTTCTCTTCCCACTCAGCTGAGGTAAATTCACCTCGATTAATTATTAATGCCACAGACTGGTGTTTTAAAGCCTGTAATTATCCTCTGGGTGAAGGAGTAAACTATACATTTGCTGAGGAGAGAAGAAATAAAAGAGGAGTTTGTAGAGGACAGAGAGGGGAGGAGACATGAAGATGATTTAATTTGTTTTAATCACTGTAAGGATTAGCATTGTTAATGAGGGTGACACCTGAAAAGACAGTGACATTTACAGGACGAAAATCTGTTAACAGTATCATAATTTATATTATTTTAAATGGTACCCAACAAGTCACCGTTCTGATCTGAGTAACTCACTAAATGACTTTAGAAACATTATATATATACAGCAGGGTCCAGACATCTGAGATCACGTTTACATGGTGACCATGCAACCATACCCCTTTATACTACTCATCATAATAAACAATACACAATGTTACATGATCATGCACATAACAATTGACAACTGACACAAACATAGAGAATGGAAGAGCTCCATCAGAAGCATCATTATCTAACAGATAAATATCTGTTACAGTTACAAAGTAGACTTATTAATTACTAAAATTTCTTCTTAGGTAATGCTCTTCAAACAAAAACAGACATTCAGGCATATTTCTAACACTTCTCAACCTACAACAAAGACCTGCTGCTTCATCCTGGACCGGTTATTTTCTTATATTAATTAGTGACGTACTGGACCAAACAGCTGAGCAATAATCCAGGTGATACAAAAAGAAAGCCGGAATTACTTTGTATGTGTTTGTCCCATGATAATTTATTGTCTAAGAAAATGCCCAAAAGTTTAGTTTGTTATTTATACTGGGATCAAGCTTTGGTTTTTAACATGACAATAATCCTTTGTTTGTATAACACTGGGTACTTTGGACAGTTGACAACCAACTTCAACCAACACCTGATCAAGATTTGAATTTAAATCACCAATTGTTGCTTTAGCTAAATATATTTTCTATATTGAGATACAAGCTTTTTTTTAATACTAACATAAGATCATTCGTAACTAGAATGACCAATGAGTCAAGTTGCAGGAAATATGGTCACAATCTCCCCTTCAAATGAATAATGGCCAGAAGTATTCCTGTTGAAGCACCCTTTGAAACAATAATAATACATGTGTTACAAAAATTATCATAATTGACCATTTCCAAAGACCTGCTTCCCTTAGATACACTTGGATGCCTCTCAAGTTTCCTGTTCATACATGGCACATATGCCATTTAGACAGAGGCAGATGAATAGCAATTTTATCATGTCCCAGTGTTCCATTTTGGTGCCTATTTCATTTTCTACTCATATAAATAGTCGTCCGAGGACATTCAAGCAAAAAATCCACCGATATGCTGATGACACTGTCGTTTATATGGACACTCCCTCCGCAGAGAAAGTTGTCAAAGGGCGTCAGACTGCATTAAGGTCATTACACACAGCTCTGCATAGTTTAAGATTGGTATTAAATGATCAGAAAACAGAGTTCATGGTCTTTTTAAAAGCTTGTCTACAATCACCTAATGATTTTAGCATTTTCACATCTGATGGTAAATTCATTAAAAGGGTACCCTCGTACAAATACTTGGGTATATGTATAGACGACACATTTTTTTTAATGCACATATTGCTAATCTGGTCAGGAAGCTTAAAGTGAAAGTAGCTTTTATTTTAGAAATCTTGTTTTACTGTCAGCGTTAAGAAAAAACTTGTGAGCTACTTTACTGCTTGTGATAGATTATGGTGCTACATTGCACTCTTTATGAACTGGTGGGCTCGGAATTGTTGACCAATTGCAGACAACAGCCCTGATATATTTTTATTTACAAAGCAATACTGGGTAAACTTCCAGTTTACCTCTGTACCGTCCGCTGACTCAGCAGGGGTAGCTACCATGTACACCCCTTTTAGGTGGTGGCCTAATTTTCTTATTCTGCACCTTGGACATGGAGTAATCTGCAAAAAGATATAAAATTAGATAAATGTCTATCCAGTAAAAATTTTAAAAGCATCATAAAGACTGTGGTGAATGAGATGTGTGGTTGTTTTCCTTTAGAAACCAGTCAGCTCAAATAGCTGCCATGTTGTAAATGTGGTATTTTATGTTTTATGCTGTATCTTAATATGTTGTGACTTTGTATGGCTTTTACCTGGCCAGGTGTCTCTTGGGACTTCCTCATAAAATA
>NW_019525549.1:1041878-1042649 GCF_002814215.2 Seriola lalandi dorsalis | reverse complement strand
AGGACACAAGGAAGGGAGGCAAAAAACTGAAATCATGGGAGAGAAAGGAAAACAAAAGGAGAAAGGGGAGAAGAGATTGATGGGGAGAAGTGAGATAGAGAGAGAGGGGGAGGAAAAGAGGAGAGGATGGAAGGAGAGAAGGAGGACCAAAGAGAAGAACGTGGAGAGAGAGTGTGAGAGAGAAAAATGTAATGAAATGTAATAAAAATGGAGGGAAAGGGGAAGCAAAGGATTCAGGGATATCATGAGGAAGAAAAACAAGGAAACAAGGAAGGATGAATCGAAGGGAAGGATGAATCGAAGGAGATAAAGTGGAATCCTGGGATTACAAAGAACATATACAGGAAAGAAGGAGGGGCGTGTTGGATTTATAGAAAGTGTGAAGAAAGAGAGATGGAGTTACCAAATGGTGCATGAGAGGTGCAAATCATCTTGACTGCGTGTTACTCGCAACTTGTGCGTATGAGGTTCAGTAAAAATAGTTTTCTCCTGATAATATCTCTGAGCTTTGTTATCTTGAGATAACAGGATAAAAACATATTTACAATATGGCCTTCTCGGCCTTATTCTCAGTTTTCGTAGAATAACATCCAATCCCATCCACTTATTGGTAATGTGATGTTCAGTTGGTTTAATAGGTGAAAATAAATGATATAGTGTGATGTGGTTTGTTGTAAGATTCAATGTTGAATTCTGTTTGAATATATGTCTGTATAATTCAACAAGTGATGCTGTAAAGTACATTGCTGTGTGGTGTCTTAAAATTTTGTT
>NW_019525549.1:1041247-1041828 GCF_002814215.2 Seriola lalandi dorsalis | reverse complement strand
GATACAGATACAGCGGCCTCGTCGGACTCAGCTGTCATGTTTCCTCATTTCACACTAGACTGACCAGAGAGCGAGAGAGAGAGAGGGAGAGAGAGAGTCAGTGTTAAGTACAGGAGGAAGGCAGATTGGTTTGAGAGGCAGAAAGAACCTAGAAATGGACTCTCGCTGCGGGTCCTGTTATGTCTGCCCGATTGTATGTATTTCTGTGTACATGTGTGTGTCAGTTAGTTGTTTCTACGTGCGTGTGTGTGTGTGTGTGTGTGTGTAGGCATGCTTATCTTATTTTTGTGTACATTTGGTGTGTGGTTATATGTGTAGCTTTCATGCTATTTCACGTTCAGTTATTTTGTGTGTATTTCGAGCATGTATGACTGTGCACATTTGCTTGTGTGTGTGTGTGTGTGTGTGTGTGTGTGTGTGTGTGTGTGTGTGTGTGTGTGTGTTGTAAGCGTGAATGCAGCCACTCCATGAGAACAGGTAATGAATGTGGGCACAAGCTGTAGACGGAAAAACATTGGCAATCTCTTCGAGATGAAACTACTCAAACACACACACACACACACACACACACACACACACAC
>NW_019525549.1:1040657-1041192 GCF_002814215.2 Seriola lalandi dorsalis | reverse complement strand
TGGCTAATTAAGCTAGGTTTTTCTCAGTGAGTTTGTAAACATTCAGTCTCCTACATGGATGCTGGGCTTCTGTTTTGTTTTGTGATGCTGAACAGATAGGTACTGAAAAGTATTTAATTTGCTGCAATATTCTTTACATCTGCTAATTGTTTATTATTTCTCAGCTATTTACTTTTGTCTCACTGTCCCCCTGTCTTTTTCCCCACTGTCATGACCTGGGTCTCTTTGCCTCAGAGTTTGTCAGATGAGAGAGCACTTTAGAATTCTGCTTTCCCAGATCTTAAATTTCAGATGCACTTTACTCTGCAGTGATAAATTTGTGGAGCAGCAGCTATTTGTATGAACACAAACATACAAAACAGGACTACATGAAAATATACTGTACATTGAAAAAGGCCAAACACTATATTTTCAGTAGTGTTGCTTTTACCTCCACAAAACCTGATTTGCAGTCGTTTAGTAAATAAAGACAAATTAAACTAGACAGTTTTGTGCCATAAAAGTGTCACAAATCCTCAGTAAATATTCCCCAATA
>NW_019525549.1:1023787-1040601 GCF_002814215.2 Seriola lalandi dorsalis | reverse complement strand
CTGCTTTCCCAGATCTTAAATTTCAGATGCACTTTACTCTGCAGTGATAAATTTGTGGAGCAGCAGCTATTTGTATGAACACAAACATACAAAACAGGACTACATGAAAATATACTGTACATTGAAAAAGGCCAAACACTATATTTTCAGTAGTGTTGCTTTTACCTCCACAAAACCTGATTTGCAGTCGTTTAGTAAATAAAGACAAATTAAACTAGACAGTTTTGTGCCATAAAAGTGTCACAAATCCTCAGTAAATATTCCCCAATATGTGATCAAATGTTATCATCACCTCACTGGAGTTATTTATTTTATGCATCTGTATAATTTTATGATTTAGCTGTGTTCTCACTATGTCATTTGAACTCTCAGTTGGTCAAAAGCTTTTAAATTTTTCTTTTCCTTCACAGATGGAACTCTAAATTTTCCCCGATATGTATCTGTCTGTGTGTGTGTGTGTGTGTGTGTGTGTGTTTGTGTGTGTTTGTGTGTGTTTGTGTGTGTTAGAGAGAGAGATAGCAAAAGTGTTGTATGAGTATGCGTGTGAATGGGTGAATGTGGCCAGTAGTATGAAGTATTCTGAGTGGTTGATAAGACTAGTAAAGTGTGTTATATAAGTGCAAGCCATTTGCCACATAAACGTATTGACTTTAAAAACACAGAAACAAAAGGAAAACAACAAGAATCAGCGAAATTCCTTTCTTTTTTAATACCAAAGAGAGTAGAGAGCAAAAGAAAGAGAGGCAATACATATTCACAGCCAACAGTGATGAGGGCTGCGCTCCAAACATTACTGTCCCCAGGGAAACCACAATGAGACAGTTCCTCCCTCCTGTTGTTAGGCAGTTTTATTCAGTGATCCTGCTCTCCAGGCATGAATATTGCATTGCTCCGAAATACTTCTCCATATCATTAGTGTCGCCTACAATGTTGTGTGTGTCTGTTTTAAGTGAATGTGCATAAATGTCTGTCGTGTGTTTGTGTAAGTACCTGCAAGGTTGTATGCTTTCATACAGGGTGTGTGTGTGTGTGTGTGTGTGTGTGTCTATTAGGCTGCATGTTGGGTACCTTGTGTGAAGCCTATATATTTGATATAGTGTGTTTTTGTGTGTCCACGCAGAAGTGTGTGAGCTTTCATATGAAAGTGTCACTGTGTATATATGTGCACAGAAAACTCACAGAATATTCATGCGCATCCTGTGCCTCTGTGTTAGTGTGTGTGCTTCCCACACAGTGGGATGTAAAGTAGTGGCATTATAAGTATGATACTGCCACTAAGTAATTGCACAGAGAAGCCTTGAGGAGCTGACAACATATTAAAAACCATAAAGAAACACAAAACAGATGCCTGATGCATTATGCATAATACACAGCTCTTACAGTTTTCTCCTCTTTTTGTCCGATCATACCCTCCACCCCTCCACCAGTGGCAAAAGCATGTTTTCTTTATTATGTTGATCAATCGTCTAAGTTATTAACAGAATAATTCCACGGTAACCGTATAATCATGGGACAATGGGATTTATGGGATATGTGGTCAACATTTGAAGAAACAGTTGTGCTGCGCTCACACTGCCAGTGGTGGCTGAGTTTTGCAGTTTTGGACTCTACAATAGAGGAGTAGTGCTATTTGTTTAAGTACTGGAGCGCAACTGTGATATGCGTGCGGATGCGGCTTCTTTCAAAGGTTATGTAACCACTGTTCCTACGGTGGCAAGTTTACTTTCATCAGTCGACTATGATCACATGATCAAATGTGCGACTGACTTTCTGAACAGTTTTATCATGTTGAGAATATGACACAGCATCAGACAAAACATCTAGCTCAGTGATATTAGACCAAGTAGTTTTAAGACTTCATCAAACTTTATTTTGTGAGTACAAACTAGATCTTGATTTTCAATTGTAGAAGACCTACAGCTGTTGATAATAAACAACAAAAAACAACAATCCAATAAATCTCTCAAATCTTACAGTGCGAACACCGTCTCCAGATGCAGGGTTAAAGTGTTTATATTATTTATCTGTTCATATATTTTATTCTGCAATGTGTTTATAGCTACTATGTTGTATTTTACAGAGGAAACAAGCATCAGCACTTAATGCGCATTATAATGCTGTTAATTGGCATGGGATTTATAGCTATTATGTTGTATTTTACAGAGGAAACACAGTTTAAGCCTTTAAATAAACAAATTATAATGCTGTTAATAAACTATCCAACAGTTTCCAAGTGTGGCAGAAACTGTTAGTTATGATTAGTCGGTTATTCTTTAACATACTCCACCCCCTTTAGGGGGTGCTAGAATGCTAGAATGGTCCTAGTGTTAGATGTCAATATGAGAACTTTGGCCAATTCATTTGTTTTTATTAGCTCTCTCATGACATACTCTTTAGTGATGATCAGATCTTCTAATGATTAAAATTATATCTAGATTTCAACCGGATTATCTGAGCAGCAGATATTTTATTTCATCACCTTTTTTTTTTCATCACAGAGAAAAAAGTGGCAGAGCGTCATTCTGGTGCGCTCTGGCAACACTAGACCAGCAACCCCAGAAATACCATCCTCTGACCTCTGCTGCAGCTCCACTATCACACAAAAGTTTCCATTTGAACCACACTTTATTCCAAACTAGTGTAAGAACAGCAAAGGTGTGAGCTTGGGTGATACTGTAGGTCCTATTAAATCTCTTTGTTTGTTTGTGTGTGTGTGTGTGCTGCGTGCACTAACAGGGTAGAGGGAGGAGAGGAAGAAGAGATAAACAATGCTAACAGGAGAGGAGGAAAAACAGACACATTAAGGGTTGCTTCACTTTTTTAACTAACAAGACAGGCAGGGCGGTGGAAAGCCTCAACGCAATTTTTCTCTCTGTCTCGCTCTCTCTCTCTCTCTCTCTCTCTCTCACACACACACACACACACACACACACACACACACGTTTTTATGACTGGATTTTTAAGGGTTTTCCCCACAGATTTGTATTCATTTGTTCTTCACAGGGATAAGCATAAAATCAGGGTATATATACACTCTGAATATACACTCACATTCTACTGTACACAATTATGAGTATAGGTGTATCAGTCATCTATGTGTATGCACTTATGGTGTAGCACACACACACACACACACACACACACACACACAAACACACACACACAGAGCTGTTTGTTCCACTGCATACATGCAGGATGAAGCTGTCATGGTCAAATCACTGGGAGAGCATCATAATGGATGCTTCAATTTCTAATCAACACTGTTTGAACAAATCTCTGCTCTGTCCCTCTGATTCACTACACCTCCGTCTCTTCCCTGCCAGCTGGATCACTCCGTCTCTGTTTGTCAGATTCAAAATGTTTTATTTTGCAGTTTGAATTGTAAATATAGAAATGGAATAATAAAACTACAGAGCATGAATGTATATAAAGTCAATTACTGGTGGTAAATGTAGTGTGTAAATGTTTATTGTGGTTTCCATCCACCACTGACATTCAGCCGGACTGTGAGGGTGGAGACAGTGACATTGTTTAGAGAGTAAATGGAAACTTTGGAAAGTTACATGGACATGTGACAATTTCATGCTTGAATGTGCCTTCTAAGATAATGTTGATAATTGAAGCCCACTTTAATGATAATCAGTCAGTGAATTAATAAATTAGTAAAAAAAAAAAATACATGAAGTGTCTTTGCTTAATTCCAATGAAAATATCAGTTTGTGCATCTTTTGCTAATATGAGGTATTTCCAAGTAAATGTATAATTTTTCGAGGGATTCAATCTTAAATTTGCCAAATTGGATAATGTATAAAACCAGCATGAGAGAGGAGGCTCTGACCCTCTCTTCTGATTGGCTCACTGTTTTCTGAGTGATCCTTTAAAAATATAGCTTTGATACTTTCACAGTATTAATATAGAACCTAGACCTGCTTTATAAAAAAATATATAAAAAAGACACGGAAGTCTCACTTTAATATTAACATTAATTGTTTATTTACACATTCAGCAGATACAGAGAAAAATCTGTATTCATTTGGAGTTGTGTTTCTGTGCACCTGTCAAACGGCAGTCCAACATGCGCTCTTCTGAAAGTTAAATGCTTGTTTGATGTGTGATGCTGGGCAGGTTTTTAAGACTGAGACTTGATATTTCTCTGTGGGTTCAAAACTACAAACAAACCTCAGTTGATTGTTTGTAATGTAATTTAAAAATATTGATTTGTGCAGATTGAAATGAATAGCAGATAAAATAATTGTAAGATGGAATATAGTAGGAAGATAATAGCACCGAATGTCAAACTATTTTATAAATGGGGATGATCTTGCACTTCCATTTAAAAATTCATTAACTTATTCATAATTCAAAGGAAAAGGAATAAGGAAATAGTCTTTTTAATCATTACATTTTATGATCATGTGATTGAATTTTCATTGCACTGTACATATACTGTATATACTGCACAGTGTGGTGACTGTTGAGTTTGTGTGTATATTGTATACACTGTATGTGAGTGCGTAAGCGTGTTTCTGCGGGTGCATGTGTGATGTGTTGCAGCGATACAGATACAGCGGCCTCGTCGGACTCAGCTGTCATGTTTCCTCATTTCACACTAGACTGACCAGAGAGCGAGAGAGAGAGAGGGAGAGAGAGAGTCAGTGTTAAGTACAGGAGGAAGGCAGATTGGTTTGAGAGGCAGAAAGAACCTAGAAATGGACTCTCGCTGCGGGTCCTGTTATGTCTGCCCGATTGTATGTATTTCTGTGTACATGTGTGTGTCAGTTAGTTGTTTCTACGTGCGTGTGTGTGTGTGTGTGTGTGTGTGTGTGTGTGTGTTGTAAGCGTGAATGCAGCCACTCCATGAGAACAGGTAATGAATGTGGGCACAAGCTGTAGACGGAAAAACATTGGCAATCTCTTCGAGATGAAACTACTCAAACACACACACACACACACACACACACACACACACACACTTGGTTAGTTACATTCAGCTGCTTATTACTCCCATACACCCAGAGAAAGAGCAAGAGACAGAGCTGTAGGCGAAAACTTGCGTCCAGGATATCACACTCAGAATGACTGCAGGCACCAGTGATACCAAAAAATTGTGCGTTTGCACGTCTATGTGTGTGTGTGTGTGTGTGTATACACTCCACTGCCTTCTCTATCAGGCTGTTATGTGGCTATTTCTCATGGATGTGATTAGCTGCAGACAGGAGCCCTCCAGTCTGACACAGTAATGTATAAGAACAGCATGAGATCCACACTCTGCTTCAGCCAATGGACAAAGCCAAACCAACTTCCATCCAACTTCATTCATTTTTAAAAATCATATTTCATTTTGGCTTTTCAGGGACAAGAGAAGAAAAACAATCTGCAGTCAAAGCTACATATGTATTCAGTATCGGTATCAGCTCAACATAAATTCTAAGAGTTTAGAGTTTAGTTTCTAACGCTGTTATATCTAACTCTTGTAGTTCATACTTTGACTAAAGTTCTTCTTGTTTGCAGTTTTTTCTTTTTTATATTCCTCACACAACTGCTACACAAACACTATTACATAATACTATATATGACAATTGAAAACATAGATAAGATTTTCCAGCTGTGAAGAGATTATGTGACGTGTTTCGTTGTTAGGTTATATTCTGTTGATGCGTTGTTATGTTGTGTATTTTGCATTGCATACGTTGTGTTACGTACATTACGTAAGTTGTGTAACATTGCGTTCTACATAACATTCTGTGTTGCATTACCTTGCGTTACCTTGCGTTGTTTAATGCTGCGCCACATCTAGTTATGTTGTCATGGTTTGTTACATCATGTTATGTTACGTTGTGTTATGTAACGTCGTGTTGTTAGATCATTTACAAATTCACATTACAGTAGCACATGAGACAAGGTAAACATTCACAGTGGGAGGCAGATAAACAACTATTAAAATTCATAAATAATCATCATAAATAAATGAAATTCAGAAACTATACATGATAACTGCAATGCTTTGGGCCACATATCTGAATCTTAAATTTCATTGAAGTTCAATAGTACAATTTCTTTCTGAAGCAGTTTTGAGGCAATAATTTAGGAGCTGTAGGTGATGTACTTTACATGTCTGTACCATGTCTTTGTGTACTGTTGTTCTGGCTAAGTTGATGACTTCAGATTTACTTTAGAAAATGTTCAGACTCAAATCTATTTGTCCTCCAGCCTGAAGAAAGCACTGCAGCTCCAAGACTGGACTTGTTCTGTTTAAGTGTAGGGTACAACAGAGGGTTTCGCTCAACCTGAGAAAGTTTCACTGTATTATTCCGGTCATTAATGCTCTCTCCAGCCATGTTTGAAGCCAGCAGCTGTATGCAACAAGTGCCATTGAAAGTCATTCTTGGAAATGTTGATAAGTAGAATTAGACAAAGCTGGCTAAGCGAGAGTGTTCCGAGGCAGTAATTCAAGAAAAAGGTCAAATCTCCACGCTCCATCAAACAATAAGTGTTTGAAAGAACCAAGGATCACAGATCGATACGATCTAACGGAATAAAAGTGTCCACAAGGGGATTTTTTTGTGCTTTCATAACTTGAAATGATTTAGCTGACACTCGGCTCTGCATCTCAGTCTCTTGACACTTTGGCAGGACGCGCTCCATGGGACAGGAGCTCAGAAATGAAGGGTTTCTTAGCCAAGCTAAGTTTGCTAAGACTCCACTGCTTAAAAACTGGTATTTCTGGAAAAATGGTTACAATGTTTGTGTGTTGTTTGAGACACTTTATCCTCTTTTTTAAGTTATTTTTTGGCTTCATTCAGATAGTGAAGTGAGAGACGGACAGGAAAGTCAGGAAGACAGAGGGGACAACACGCAGCAAAGGGCCACAGGTTGGACTCCTATGTGGTACGCTCCACCAGGTGAGCCATTGGGGCCTGTCTCACCTTATTTTTCTACTTTGATACCTAACTTCTACCCATATTAGCTTAATTGAAGTACATCAAAGTAAAATTATAACAATGGATGATAAAAAAAAAAGTGAATATCACCATATATGATTGTCACGATAATATGGCGGTTTTAACAATTTATCTGCACATTGGGATTACAGTTCATTAATGTTTTTGAACATTACACATAATTCAGGGAGGGAAAATTCTTTCAGTATTAAAGATGACTACATATTTTATTGTGTTGTAGATTTAATTTGAAATGAGGCCCATCAGTTTACACTCAATAACACATAGTGACAAAGTCTTAAAACATTCAAACCATGAGTTCAGTGGTTTGTAGAAGCCCCTATCCAGCAATTACATAAGTGTTCTTGTGTAAATCTTTACAAGCTTTGCACGCATGGATCTAGTTTATCCCATTTTAGATCCTCTCACGCTCCGTCAGACTGGATGGGAAGGGTCTGTGAACTGGGGCTTTGACTGTGGCTTAGATATAACAAATAGTCAGACTTCAGATATAGACCAAGTCTAAATTCATCTGTTTCACAAAGCAGTTTGGTTCTTGACTAAAATGGATTGTGGTTCAATGACTTCTGGGTAAATTAAGAAAAAAACTGCAGACCAAGGGACCTCATCCAACCACTCAGCTCCATTTAGCGCAGCAGAAAATGTTTGTCTACTGGAAGAATTCAATGGTTTACTTGAAGAGTGAAATAAAAAAAGAAAAATCTGATTTGAAAAAAAAAAGAATGTCTGCGTTATCTCACAACTCTTTTCCTCCTCTTTGCTCTCTCAAAGCAAACAAAGCAAACCAGAAATCATCAGCCATGTTTCCTGTTTTGTGCTGTTGGGTGCTTTTGGTCAGCGCAGGTGTCATTGATTGATGCCACAGTTACATTTGCCTTAGGCCCAAGTTAGCCTGTGGGTATCTAATGTTTTTGGCTTAAAAATACTCAGTTTTTATTTTTGTAAAACAGTCTGACTAACATTAGACTGATCTATGAGCAAAATTATTACTGGACCAACACGACAGACCAGTCTGTCTTTGTGGAACCGGCCCCAGGTCTCTCCACAGATATTCTAGGGAGTTTAAGTCTGGACTCGGGCCACTCAAGGACAGTCAGAGACTTGTCCTGAAGCCAGTCCAGTGTTGTCTAGGCTTCAGGGCATTGTTGTGTTGAAAGGTCAACTCGTATTCATACTTTCAAATCATCCAACCTGTGGGATAGAACACCACTGATGGCTGCTTGTGGCTGGATTTCATTGTCTTTATTTTGTGTAAAATATAATGGTTCAAGTTTAAAAAAGAAAGATGTAATCTAGGGAGCTTTTATCCTTGCAAATTCTTTGCCTTATTTTTAAGATTTAGAAAGTATTTCAGAACTGACATGCCGTTTGGTGCAGTGCATTATGTCCAAATCATATAATTACAATATTCATGTACACATATGGAACCACCTGACAAATCCCAACTCATATTTCCATGACGTGTATTTGCAGTCTTGGCTGTGTTCATTAATGAACCTGTTTTACAGAGATAATTGCTCATTCTCCTACCTCGCAGCCAGTGGCGCCTTAATGCACGGCCTTACCTGGCATACCTGGCACTTTTTTACAGGCTTGTTTTCATCACACAAAATGCTCACCTGCAACTATACTGGATTCCAGTATAGGTGCAACAGATCTTGAATGTGGTTGTACCTCAATACTGAAATCTAGTTTTAGTCAACATTATGCAGAGCTGCCAACATGTTCTAAAGTCTCTACATTTGTTACTAGGTCTCAAAAATGATTTTCAGCAGCACTGGAAATGCCCCCTAGTAGAAAATGTTTTTGCCAATTCATTTTGAAGCAATGACCAATAAGGAAACTCCAACACTTGGCCAGCTAATCAATGGTGTAACTTCATGACTCAATCACATGGCTTTCAGCTGACCAATGGTGTAACTTGGTCACTCAACTCCATCACTCAGTCAGTCAGTCACGGTCATTTGCATTAAAGGACTGGTCCCGTTGATGCGGTCCCACCAAAAAAAAGGTACATAGAGCTGAATGACATTTATAAATATCTTGAGTTGTCCTCCTTAATGAGACATTGTTTAACACTCACATTGGTTTCTCTTTAATCTCTGTCTGTGATTCTATAGTAGTAAACAGTAGTGATGTGCGATACCACTGATTTCCTTTCCGATCCGATATCAAGTAATAACCAGGTTGATATCGCCAATACTGATACGATACCGATACGATACCGATACTTTGTACAAAAGCTTAGTATGTTCAGAGAAGGGAAATGGTAAGCAGGCTATAACCATTTCAAATAAGATATCAGACTACTCTTTCTTATTCTTTAATATAAAGAAAAATACATTCAGTGCACCATTTAGCTCTTTCAAAAGATCAAAAGAAGATGTCCTACAGACCAAGAAACCTAAAAATTGCATGACACTTCAGCATCTGAATCAGGCTCCCTTGAAAACACTTCTCTGGGGACTCAACCTTTTTACAGAATGTTAGAGATTCACATTTTTTGTCTGAAGAAGTTCCACACACCACTTTTTTTGCATTAGTTTGCTCTGTTCAGTGGCTCATGTATTTATAGAGCTGTAGTTCATATGACTATGACAGGTGGAAGGAGAAGTAGTTCCTATCAACCAGGTATTATTTAGACCAGATCCCGGGGCTAGCGTTGTTACTTTCTGCTGTGTCCCTGTTGATGATAAAATACACATTTACCCCGAATTATTGAGTTAAGGTATCAATCTTTTAATATGAGAATCGATCCTAGAAGAGAAACATCTGGAATCAGAAGTATCGATATTTCAGTATCGATCCGCACACCGCTAGTAAACAACCCAGTCAAAGCGCTTTAAAAAACTTGCCACATTCACCTATTCACTCACACATTTGTACATCACACCTATACACACAGTCAGTTAGGGTTCAGTGTCCTGCCAGACATGCGGACTGGAGGAGCCGGGGATCGAACCAACCACCGGCTGATTCGTGGATGACCCGCTTTACCTCCCAAGCTGCTATGAACATGAAACATGGTTGTTCCTTTTGATTTGTGTGAAATTAACTTTGAGCCAGCACTTGTGAATTGTGAACTTGCACAACACTGTTGAAAAGAGCAATACTCTTGTCGCTGGTTTCAATGCAGTTTATGAGTCACAATATTTTTTTAGATCAGGTCAAATCAAAATGAATCTCACAGCACGAGATAAAAAAAAAAAGGAATTCTTAAAAAAATCGCACTTCTGTCTAAAATCTGCTGATTAAATTTAAAGGGGGGACATTGACTGAAACTATTTAAAACAAATATTTTGGTATGAGGAATTGAATATTTGATGGAAACCCAGCACTGGTTTACAACATAAGCAGTGTCTGTAAAGAGAATAATCCTGCTGTTTGAAAAGAAACCAGTTGCGAGGCAGGGCGGTCACTCTCCTTGTAAAACACGGAGAGAAAGAAGTTGTGAGTGAAGCTAACAAGATTGTTTAGTCACAGTCGGTGGAGTTGTTGTCACCTTTAGAGGCCATGGAAATCAAGCAGACAGCCAGCCACAATATTTTGTACTTATTGGACACAGTGGTTTTGCTCTTTCTCCCTCCCTTTAGAGAAGCAGTGGAGTTGAGGCTTTCTGTGACGAGCGTTAAGGTTGGGGTTAGGTAGGCAGCAAGTGAATGGAATGGAACGTTCTCCTTAAATCTGGCTGTTGAATGTGTGAATGCACACAGGGTTTAGATTTGTCACTCACCTTGAGTTTGGACTCGTAAGTGTTATGAGTTTGATAATTGTTTGGATGCCAAATGACAATGATATCACCATCTCTATCTTCATCAATGGGTTTTGAGCGCTAAGTACTAAAGAATTTAATTTTCCTAATTTTCTCTAAGATTATGGGCACTGGTCTGCTGCTGTAACAGCCTCCACATCCATGGTTTTTGCCTCCATTCATCAGAGAGGTCAGCCACTGATGTCTAGTGATAAGGGAGCCCTTCCGTTTCTCAATCAATGCAGCGCGATGAGGCGCTGCGCTGTTAGCTCTCTGGAGATGAACTGGCATACACGCGCGTGCGCACACACACACACACACACACACACACACACACACGCACATATTCTTTTAGAAACGTGGTCACTTCATCCACCTCGTTCTCTCAACCCACTTCTCTATTTCTACCTGTTCCCTGGACAACCATTCATCCTGGATATATCAGAGTTGATTACTGCTCCTGTCAGCTGTGTGTGTGTGTGTGTGTGTGTGTGTGTTTGTGTGTGTTTGTGTTTCTAAAAGTGTGTGTGGGTGCATTTATGCTGTCATGTTTCCTTCAGAACATCTCAAAGTCTTCATTTTCCACAGTTTTATATAGTTTTCATTTTGATAGCGTCAGAGGTGAGGAGGTGGTCATGGTCAGGGGAGGATGCTATTGTCAGTGATGGAACTTGCTCCGGTTTTGGTGGATTGGAAGATTTTTAAAAGGTAACTCAGTTCACTGTTTGCACTAAAAACCTTTCAGATGGTCCACGTCAGGGGAATGGATTCTGACACATAATTTGTACACTCGTAGGGTAAAATAAAAGCACACTTACCAAATCGTTATATGGGATTTACATTGGACAGTTACTGGGCATATCTCACTTCATCTATTTTTTAACATTTTTTATTGTACAGCACTTTGAGCTACATCTTTTGTAGGAAAAGTGGTCTATAAATAAAGTTCATTATCATCATTATTATTATATTATTATTTACAGTTGCCATGGAGAGCGTTTTATTCTGATTGGCCGGAGGGTGTGCTTCATTTCAGATGAACACACAGCTCTGGTGTGTGTAGTAGTACTCATCACAGTAAGGCTGTGCCACTTCATTCAACTGTCCTCCAACCTGAACAACCATCAACCCTCTGATATGACTCATAGGACTGTCTCCTGAAATAGTGTCCTTATGAAGGCAGGTGTTCTAGACCTTGGTTGTCATGGTTACAATATTTACATGCCGACTGTATCAAGAGCGTCGTACCTACCATCACCGCCATTTTTACTATAATAGTCATTGCTTGGTTAGGTTTAGGAAAAGATTACGGTTTTCGTTAAAATAAGTACTTCCTCAACATTAGACGATCTCTGTTACCATGGTTGCAATGACTGTCTCTCTTTATAGCACGTTACTGCCAGAGGCGGACAAAGTTCACAGCTCCATAACTTGAATATTACTCAAATATGAATTGAAGTTGTTCAGTCAGATCTTTACCTGACTTAAAGTACTGGAGTATTTGATTTTAAAAATACTAAAAACATATTCAAAAGTACATTTTCCATGTCAACACATTGTTGTATTGTGCCACAATTACAGAACCTAATGAATCTGAAACAACCTGCCAACTGACTGACTGTAGAACCTGTAGAATAAACAGCTTGTAGAATATGAGACAGACTGTAGAAATTGGCATAAAACACGATTGAATCAACAAAAGAACCCATTGCCATTTTTGTATTTTTTATTTTATGTCAGTGATAAAGTCTGGTCGTGGTAAACACAGCAAACATAACTAAATTAATCTTTTTTTATTTGCAAACCCTCAAACACAGACGTCAGATCAGATCAGGTCTCTGGTGAAGAATCTCTGCCTCATCTTTAACTAATGTCGCCATCTTTAGGACACTGACAGGTTCAAACGTGACTGACAGTGGAGGAGTTGGCTGTGATTGGTTCTTCTCCTGTGATCAACACATTTTCAAAATTAGAGAAAATTCATCCCACTGACTAGAAGCTCAGTCAGTCAGTTTCCAAAAAAACCTTTCCCTTTGCCCCTGTCATTGATCTGTCTAGATGTCACCTAGCAACAAAACCTAACTATGGGTCATAATAAGCTGCTGCACAAACGACCTATGGAGGAGGACAGACAATTTACAGTTTATTCTTGTTAAATTTGAACATTTGTCTTTGCCTTTCGTGATTGATTATTATTACCATTTATCTTTAGTTGGCTACATATGGACATGTCAGATTCACATAGGCTGGAAGAGACAGTGGATGTGTAACGTTTATGAAGATGAAAACCAATATTAAGTCTGAATTGTAATTTTGAGAAACTTTTTGATGCTCAGTATGTGTGTTCATTATTAATTCAGGCTTAATTAAGAAAGCATTTTTAATTCTTATCTTGGCTACAACTATTAGTTAGGAATCTCTCAAAACATCTCTGTTTCAGCACTTTCACGCCTCAGAAGAGACTCCGTTCCTGTTGGCAAAACAGTTGAATGCTGTACCAGAGATCCTGCTACCTCCGGGACATGTCTCATGTCCTTCAAGCAGAATCTGGAGTCTTATCAAAGCTTCTGACAGGCTTCTTTGTGTGATGGATGGAAGTGCAGTGCCTTCTAGGAAGAAACCAAAATTGTCAGCCCCCCCACCCCCTCCCTTCACTCTCCTCCTAAGTGCCTGTGACTTGGATATTGGCAGCCTGAAGCACATCTGGGCACTGGTGATGAGCTTCTCGAGCCCTGGAGGATTCATCAGGCTGGAGCTACTAATGTACTTCACAACCATGGGAGCTCTTATGTTAGACAGAGATACAGACACACACGATGGGTCAATGAACCCAGACACACAGTATATCCGAGCTGGTATCACTCCAATAAAGTTCTGGCAGTGACCATCAAAGTACAAGCCTTGGGACTATGTTCTTTAGCCTCATTATCTTAAGAAGAAGAAGAAAAAAAAAAAAATCAGGAATCATCTTTTAATCACAGGGTTGAAATATGTTCATAATTACATAAGGGAAATGTATTCACACTAATGACTGGGAGGGCTAGTCAGCTATCACAGACTTCATTATAATTAGGGAATTTCATCTTATTATTAATAGGTGTGTGTGTGTGTGTGTGCGTGCGCATGTGTATGTGTGCATGTGTATATCCATGTAACCGTCCATCTAGTATTTGTGGGTGTACTGTAGATGTATTGGCTTTCATACCCATTTCTGTGTATGTGTGTCTGTATACCTAATAATTACCAGCTCCATTAGCATTTAAATGGGAATGTATGTAATAATAATTACATGAGTCCTGGGTTATATTACCATGACCCCTGGCACCACTTTGAGGGAAGGAAGGAAGAAGGGAGCGATAGATGGATGGATGGGTGATGGATGGATGTTAAGGGGTTTGGGAAAAAAAGAGAGAGGATAATATGAGTTGAGATGAGATGGGATGGAATTAATGATGCTGATGTGGAAAGTTGTCATTTATGCCCTGGAAGTATTATAAGTATGAAAGTAATGAGAGCAGTAAGGACTGTTACACTAACTTATGGACATACGACAAGAGGCAAGGAAACAGTACATGTCCACACATCACCTGATTCTGAAGACACATTACATACATGATATTTGGAACACCTGTACACCTGTACACCTGCTTATTCATGCAGTTATCCAATCAGCCAATCATATGGTAGCAGTGCAATGTATAAACTCGTGCAGATACAGGTCAGGAGCTTCAGTTAATGTTCACATCAAACATCAGAATCTCAATGACTTTGACCGTGACTGTTGCCGGTTTGACTGTTTCTCAAACTGCTGATCTCCTGAATTTTCACTCACAACAGTCTCTAGAGTTTTTACTCAGAATGGAGCAACAACGAAAGCATCCAGTGAGCAGCAGCTCTGTGGAGGGAAACTGAGAGGAGAATGGACAGACTGGTTGAAGCTGACAGAAAGGCTAAGGTCACTCAGATAACCACTCTTAACAACTGAGCTGAGCATAGAAGCTTTAGAGTGAACAACACGTCCAACCTTGAGGTGGATGGACTACAACAGCAAGAACAGAAATCACTGTTTGAGCAAAATTAGTACAACCTGGATGAGTCCAGCCAGTGTACTCTCCTTTCTGTTTCACAGTCCCTCTTTCTTTTTGTCTATATGCCTCCTACACATTTATCAAAAACTAATACCAATAACTGGAAACAATGGGGTCAAATAGGATTTTCAGTCATTTCATCATTGTGGTTTGCCTGCTTAGATAATGGATGCATGCAGATAGTTGAGCAATATTTGCCTGGGTATCACATGGGAAGTGTACATTAACGTTATTGGAAAACAAATAAATAAACAAACAGCTCTTTTTCAGGCAGCAGTAAAGACGAATGCAAAAGGATCTATGAGAAAATTCAGCAAATTCATAGAATCAATACAAGATTGTTAAGGAAACACATACTTGCTACTGTAGCTGCAAAGTATGCCCAGGCATGCTAGCTTTTCAGACAGACAGCTGTTTGCCAACCGCCAAGAAAACATTATGCCGGCACCTAGTGTGGCTAGTGCTGGCATCTGACGACGTATGGAAGGCGGTCTGGTGGAGGGGATTGGGTACTGTGGTCAGTGGCAGTTCGGCAGGCCCTTCTCGCGGACCTCTCCAGCTATGGTGTCCATTGGGTCTCATTCATGCAGGCAGGTAGCCTTGGCAGCTGACATAGAGGTGGTGTGGACCAGGGCAATCCGACTGTTTCATTACAACAAAGCCGTCTTTGATTCTATAGTGGTAAACTATAATGTGGCAGTGACCGGGGCTGAGGATATGGAGGAGGGTCGACTGAAAAAAAAGGAGCTATTTCAAGTTTTTTGGCAGCTGTTTACTTACCAGTTTAGAGGAAATGTTCAGCAGCAAACTTCATTCCTTCACTAGCCAACAGCTGTCTCCAGAGGTGGAAAGACAAACCGATCTTAAGTTAGCATGCTAACCAGATAGGCCCGGAAACGTCTCGTCACTCACTGTAGCCTGCAGCCTTGGGGTGTTTTTTCCTTTATTATAGTGACAGTGAGAGAGCGAGACAGGACAGTTAGGGAGAGAGAGGGGATGACATGCATTAAGCGCCACATCTCAGATTCGAACTAGGTCGGTGCGGTAAGGACTAAGCCGCGCTCTTTCAGGTGAGCCACCAGGACGCCTTAGTTAAATAGTTATTTCAATCAGATTGAACTTGCGCAACATTGATGTTGGGTGATGTGTAAGCCGTGCAAAAAGTGTGCAAAAAATTGGAACAAGAAGAAAGCCTATAAGCAGCCTGAGAAGGAAGAACAGTCAAGATAAAATAAGTGTTTATATCAGGATTAATCGGGTTTGCAGTGAGCTTTGAAAAAGCAGTTCAAAAGGGCGAGCAAGGAACGACCCAATGAAGGCTGAAGCAGAACGTCTAACAAGCGGCTTTGGTAGAATAATGGGCTTCTAGCACCTGTGGTGCCTGTACCTCTAATGATAAGAATAACATTTCTCCCCCTCTTCCTGTCTCTCTAATTTTCAGCTACATAGTAATGTAAATTACATGAGTAACAGGGAGAGAAAGGACAGCTGGGGAGAAACCTGCAGAGGTAATGTCTCACCCAGCCCTCTGGTTTGGCTCTTTGCTCATCATGGCAGCGTATGAAGCCTACAAGACTCCAGTTGCCCTGCAGCCCATTTAAAGAGCATTACAGGAGTGGGAAGTGTCAGAGTCAGCCCAGACTGGGTCACACACTACAGGGAGTGAGTGAGCTGGTGAGCTGTGTGTGTGTGTGTGTGTGTGTGTGTGTGAGTGAGAAACCTGCAGCTTCTCCTTTAGGTTAGTTATTGTCAGAGACAATGAAGAGGAAGAAGGCAGAGAGAGTGAGAGCTCAGGTGGTGATACAGGACCTAAAAACGCATTAATGATGAGAGCTGGTCTGGGTTAAATGCCAGCTCTTTGCTGGGCTTCTTGTGTCATTATTACACTTCAAATTGAAAGCCATTAAAAAAAGCTCTGTCTATTTTATTGGTAAGTGGTTTAGGATGTGCCATTTTTTATTTCTGCAGACAAATGACAATGAAACATGACTGTGATTGTGTTTGTTAAATGTT
>NW_019525549.1:1023294-1023767 GCF_002814215.2 Seriola lalandi dorsalis | reverse complement strand
TAAAATTAGATAAATGTCTATCCAGTAAAAATTTTAAAAGCATCATAAAGACTGTGGTGAATGAGATGTGTGGTTGTTTTCCTTTAGAAACCAGTCAGCTCAAATAGCTGCCATGTTGTAAATGTGGTATTTTATGTTTTATGCTGTATCTTAATATGTTGTGACTTTGTATGGCTTTTACCTGGCCAGGTGTCTCTTGGGACTTCCTCATAAAATAAAGGAAAAAATCACATGGCAGTTGGCTAATTAAGCTAGGTTTTTCTCAGTGAGTTTGTAAACATTCAGTCTCCTACATGGATGCTGGGCTTCTGTTTTGTTTTGTGATGCTGAACAGATAGGTACTGAAAAGTATTTAATTTGCTGCAATATTCTTTACATCTGCTAATTGTTTATTATTTCTCAGCTATTTACTTTTGTCTCACTGTCCCCCTGTCTTTTTCCCCACTGTCATGACCTGGGTCTCTTTGCCTCAG
>NW_019525549.1:1021866-1023274 GCF_002814215.2 Seriola lalandi dorsalis | reverse complement strand
TCATATTTTATAAACTGATTATGTGGACTTATTTGAGGTTTTACAAATCAGATTGTTTTGAACTTTCCAACAAGTTTTGGAAGGAGGAACTTTACAATATGTTGTAGTAGAATTCATGGATTTAGGAAGAATGTGTTGCACTTGACCTTCATCACATTTGATATTCAACAATGTCCTCAAAAGGATTTCATAGAAACTGAAAATCTGGTGCTCTATGTAAAGCACAGTTTGTCTGTTACTTCATTCATATTTTCCTCTTCTTCTGTGTTTTATTTGAAGTGTTGATCCATAAGAAGATATATTTGTGGTTTTAAGAACCAAAAACCATCTCAGTGTAGTTTCACATCTCCTCTCTCAGACTTCTATCTGGAGCTCTAGTAACAACAGATCAGTCAGCCAATCAGATGAGAGTAGGCTCTGAGCCTCTCTTCTGATTGGCTGACTTTTCTGAGTGATCCAATGAGAATTTAGTATATTTCAGGTAAGCATTTAGAGAAACCAAATCCTGCAAGGTAGGATGGTGGGTCCAGGAGGGCGGGGCTTTGGGCATGACTGGGAGTGATGACTGCTTTGTTGTGACATCACAAAGTTCCAGAAGTCCTGGCGGCTGGTTTTAAGGCTCAGTTTCTGAATACAGGCTGTGTGCATTTCTCTGTGGACTGAGTCTTTGATACTTTCACAGTATTAATATAGAAGCTAGACCTGCTTTATAATCAAACAACACATGGACATCTACATTTATACCACTGTATATGGGACATTAAACTGGATAGACTGATGCTTTAAGACACTGCTTCTCCTTGCAACCAGTTGACCATGTGTGATAGAAGATAGCTGTTTGCTTGGAGTAGTGTTGGCAGTGTATTTTATTGCTTAGAGACAGGCCTTAATGAAATCACATTGAATTATTTGCTGCTTAGAACATATCCTGGTTGTGTTGAGTTATTGGGTTTATAGCTGGATGTGCTAAATCTCTCCCAGATGCAGAAACACAGACTCCTGCTGAAGGAGGACGGTCGACAGTGTGACAATGCAGTGTTTAATTTGTTCTTTTGAAGTGACTAGAGTAATTTTTAGCTTCCATTATGGATTAATTTTCTGCCCTAAAAATGGCAGTAAAATTTAGTCTCTCTGTTACACTTATACACAGTCACGCATACAGTAGTTATAGTAATTATGACATTGCTGCAAGTAATGAAGGTCCATCTGAAGCTTAAATCTCCCCCATGGCAAAAAAAAGAGAGCCCCCCACCACCTCCACCCCCCCAACCCCATCCCCAGCCACCGCACCAGCCTCCCCCACACACACACACACACACACCTACACACACATCACATTTGGCTTAATCCATCACTGAATAATAACCAAACCAGCTGACCTGTGGGAGATGTGTGATACCATGATTTC
>NW_019525549.1:1016522-1021794 GCF_002814215.2 Seriola lalandi dorsalis | reverse complement strand
GGGGGGGGGGGTTAGTAATTAAAGATGTCACCAATGACTACATAGTCATGTAGACACAAAGAGGAAGTAGAGGTTGAGTGGAAAAGAGAGTTGTGGGAATTCAAAACATATCTGATCATGAGATGAGTCAGTGATGTCGGAGAGAACTGTTGCTTTTACTCTTAGAATTAGTTCATTTGGAGAGCTCTATTAGCTGTAAAGCAGATCATCAAAGGTAATCAAAATGGAGGAGTCAGAGGATTAGAAGTAACTTTGAAGTTTTTATTCTCAACTTCCTTTGTGTGGATAATGATTAGCTTCATGAAGCAGCTCCACATTAACATGAAAAACTCTCAGGTAGATTTAAAGAGGAACTCCAACATTTTGCTTTGAAGGTCTCATATAGCCTAAAGGTAGATGCAAGGAGAAGCAGTGTCTTAAAGCATCAGTCTATCCAGTTTAATGTCCCATATACAGTCGTATAAATGTAGATGTCCATGTGTAGTGTGATTATAGATCAGGTCTAGGTTCTATATTAATACTGTGAAAGTATCAAAGCCTCAGTCCACAGAGAAATGCACACAGCCTGTATTCAGAAACTGAGCCTTAAAACCAGCCGTCAGGACTTCTGGAACTTTGTGATGTCACAACAAGGAAATCTCCTCTCTCAGCCATGCTCCAATGCTGGACCCATCATACAGCGTGGCAAGATTTGGTTTCTCTGAGTGTTTACCTGAAATCTGCTCTATTTTTATTAGATCACTCAGAAAACAGAAGAGAGCTTCAGAGCCTCCTCTCTTCTGATTGGCTGGCTGATCTGTTGTTACTAAAGCTCCAGAGGGAAACCTGAGAGAGGAGATGCTTTTTGGTTCTTCAAACCAGAAATATATCTTCTTATGGTTCAACACTTCAAATAAAACACACGGAAGGTGAAAAAGATTTTAGCCTTTAAGCTCTTTAAAAAGCTGAGATATGTTTTTACTAATAAACAGACTTTTGTTTTTAAATGCGCTCTTTCACAGCTTGCACAGCTAGTTTCACCAGACACTGGCATCCTGCTTTAATCTTACTGCCTTAAAATAACAATAACTGGTGCTGACCTTTCTTCCCAAAAGGGCGAGTCACTCCGCTACTCATTGACCTCCACTGACTACCTGTGGCCGCTAGAGTCAAAAAAGTCATTATTGCTGCCTTCAGAGAGACTTCTGGATCTGCTCCATTAACTTGAACTCAATCATTCAGCCTTATGCTCCTTCTCAGCCACTGTTTTCCTCCAAGGAATGCGGTCTGGCTCTGCAACCCTCAGTCCCAGTCCAGACTGATCTGGTCTATGCTTCCCTGATGGAGGAAAAACTACCAAAGTCTATCAGAGCAGTGGCGTCCCTCTATCTTCAAGAATCTGTAGAAGACTCATCTCCTCAGAGAGCACCTCCTCTCCTAACACCTCTGACACCCTAACATGCCTAACCAGCACTTACTATGCACTTCTTTACTTGATCTCCTTCACTAATTAAATAGATGTAGTATACATCAAAGTCTTTGGATAAGAGTGTCTGGCAGATGATTAAATGTAAATGTGAACGTATGTAAATCACGCTCTCAAACATAAAAACTGAATAAAGATTGGAGTAAATCCCCATATTCTACAACTTTTAATCAGTGTGAGATAGAAATCAACTTGCAGAGACTCGAAAGTAGATTAAAATGTATTATCTCTTATTAGAGTTATTAAGATATGAAGGTTAGCTGCTGAATAATGTTGCACTGATGAGCTTTGTTGTGGGAAAATCAAACCCTGTGTTGTACTTATTTATTGTAACAGTGTAGAACAGCGACTCTACTGCTTCGACATCATTAATGTCAACACCAGCAACGGTGGTGTTAGTTTGAATTTTGATTAGGGAAGCAGATATTGTACTGCAATGCTTATATGCTCATGTCTATGACAGATCCCCTTAACAGTCTTTATGAAAAACTCATGCAGTCTCCCTCAGTCACTTCTAAAAATGGCAAAGAAACAAACTCAGCATGACTACTTCAAAGGGAACTGTGGTGTTTACCTGAAGTTCATCCTCTCCGGTTTGATACGTGCATGTCAGACACGCTCTTTATTTTAGAGCTCAGCCTGAATTGCCACAATTCCTCACATGCTGTTTAATTATTCAGGGCCCAGTCTGTACTGGTTTTATAACCCATTTCAAGAACATTCTTCAGTTTTAGATTAATTTGAGATTAATTTAGATTTTTAGATAAATAATATAAAGTTTTATCAGAAATGATTGTAGATCAACATTAAACCATCAATCAGAGGATGTCTTTAGAAAGTTGCAGACTCCAGAAGAATGTTGCAAGTTCAGCATGTCTCTAGAGGTGGAAAGCAACCCTTTCTTCTTTTTCTATCACTTCTGATACTGAGTCACTGTAGAGACCACTATACACTGAAGAAGTGGCGCTGCTACCTGCAGGTTTAAGGTTTGGATTGATTCAGGCAGCTGAATACTGACTACTTGGCTAAAGTGAGAAAAATCTCATCATGGTTGAAAGAAATGAACACTGACTTCTCTCATTCTCACATTAACTACAATATGGTTCATGATGGTGTAATATTGTGGTACTGTTGATTGTTTTCAGTTCAGTAAATTTAGTGTGTCTCACTTTAGAACCAAACCTAAATATGCTCTGTTTACTGTATAAGGTTAATTACTCTGCAACCACATACACTACTGATCAGAAATATTAGGACACTTTGATTTCTTTCAGCTGTTTACATACAAATTTACATATTTCAGTGTCTCAGTTTCTGATTTTAAAGCGAAGAGCAAACTTGTTGAACTAAATTAAATGTAAGGGTTAGGGCAGGAGACTGTGCTGCTCTTCCTCATGTGAAGCCTCCGTCTGGTTCTGGTTTTCTAATTTTGTGGCTCATTATGTTGCTGTTTGATGAAGCGCTGACCAACCAGTCTGTCGCCCTCTCCCACTCTGACAGCAGTATACAGTCCTACTTCCTGCAGCACAGTGTTGTCATGGTGATGATCAGAGGATGTAGTGACACAGTTTGTACAAAGGGTCATCAACTTGTAGGAAGTGGATGCTTTAATTTTCACAGCTTCAAATATTTGACAATCAATAGAAATTATTTTTGTGAATAACATTCCACTGGTTTATTATTATAATATATACTATGATTTTGTAAAAAAAAAAAAAAATACTGAAATAAGTAAAGGTCATTATGAAGCCATAAATCATACCAGATACTTTTTTCATTCCATAAAACTATTATATCATATTTTGACAATAATTCGATTTCTCTTTCCCTCCACACCTCCACTTTGTATTTGGTCTGTCTATAGTTTCTTCATCATATACAGTCTATTCATTCAAATATGATTTAAATCATTAAAAAAATATATTAATAAAAAAGAACAAAAATATAAAAAATGAAAGATACACACACACACACACACACACACACACACACATACATATAATAATAATAATAATAATAATAATACATTTTATTTAAAGGCGCCTTTCTTGGCACTAGAGGACACCGTACAGAATTACAAAAATTGAGATTAAAAACACATTAAGAAGAAGCAACAATAGAAATGAAATATAAAAATAAAAACAATACAAAAGTAGAGTAGAGTAGAGAGTTGTGATTTGAAATGGGGGAATGAATCGATATTGCTGAGTTGGGGTGGTAGTAGGTTCCAGAGACGGGGAGCAGAGCAGCTGAATGCTCTACTCCCCATGGTGGTGAGACGGGCGGAGGGGACAGACAGGTGTGTGGAGGAAGATGACCTGAGGGAGCGGGAGGGAGTGGGAACATGGAGGAGGTCAGACAGATATGGGGGGGCGAGGTTGTGGATGGCCTTAAATGTTAATAGAAGGACTTTGAAATGAATATGGAACTGAACCGGTAGCCAGTGGAGCTGTTGGAGGACAGGAGTGATGTGGTGGATGGAGGGGGTACGAGTAATGATACAGGCAGCTGTGTTCTGGACCAATTGAAGTTTATGGAGGGATTTAAGAGGGAGGCCGAAGAGGAGAGAGTTACAGTAATCCAGATGGGAAGTGACGAGGCTGTGGACAAGGATGGCGGCAGTGTGGGGGGTAAGGGAGGGGCGGAGGCGATTAATGTTTCGTAGGTGGAAGTAGGCTGACCGGGTAATGTTATTGATGTGGGATTGAAAGGATAGTGTGCTGTCAAGGATGACACCCAGACTCTTAACCTGGGGGGAGGGTGAAATGGAGGAATTATCAATAGTGAGAGAAAAACTGTTGGTTTTGGATAAAGTAGATTTGGTGCCAATGATGAGAACCTCGGTTTTGTTACTGTTTAATTTAAGGAAGTTTAGAGTGAACCAGGTTTTTATTTCAGTGATGCAATCAGTTAGGGAGGTGGGCGGGAGAGTGGATGAAGGTTTAGCGGAGAGGTAGAGCTGGGTGTCATCAGTGTAGTAGAAGTCAATGTTAAATTTGCGGAAGATATTGCAGAGGGGAAGGAGGAGGGGCCCCAGGACAGAGCCCTGGGGCACACCGGAAGTGACGGAAGAGTGGATGGATTTAAAGGACTTGAGTTGAATGAACTGAGTGCGGCCAGAGAGGTAAGATGTGAACCAGTCTAATGGAGTGTGGGTGATGCCAATGGAAGACAGCCTGTTGAGGAGAGTGGTGTGACAGATGGTATCAAAGGCTGCGCTCAGGTCGAGGAGGATGAGGATGGTGAGGAGTCCAGAATCGGCTGCCATAAGGAGGTTGTTGGTGATTTTAATGAGTGCTGTTTCAGTGCTGTGGAGTGGACGGAAACCGGACTGGAACTGTTCATACAGGTTATTGTGGGATAGTTGAGAATGGAGTTGGGAAGCAACAGTTTTTTCGAGGATTTTGGAGATGAAGGGTAGATTGGAGATAGGACGGAAGTTGTTGAAGTTGGAGGGGTCGGCGCCAGGTTTTTTCAGAATTGGAGTAATGGCAGCAGTTTTGAAAGATGTAGGGACAGTTCCAGTGGTGAGAGAGGAGTGGATGATGCCAGAAATGAGGGGGACCAGAGAGGGAAGGAAGGCTTTAACAAGTTGTGTGGGGAGGGGGTCCAGTTGACAAGTGGATGGCTTGGATTTCTGAATGAGTTCTTTGATTTCTGAGAGAGTGGGGAGCAGGAAGGATGAGAATGAATGTGTGGATGGGTGAAAGTTGGCTGAGATGCTGAGGTGAGGATTTGGACCTAGGTGCTGGTGGATATTCTTGATTTTTGCAGTGAAAAAAGACATAATGGAGTTGCAGAAGGAGG
>NW_019525549.1:990201-1015822 GCF_002814215.2 Seriola lalandi dorsalis | reverse complement strand
CCACTTGTCGCGGTAAATTATCGCGAGACCTCCTCCCCGACCGGAGCCACGGGGTTGACAGACGTAAACAAACCCACTAGGAGTGGATTCAATCAGCTGGGAGAAGTCGTTGGGCTGTTGCCATGTCTCGGTTAAACAAAGAAAGTCTAGCTTACGGTCTGTGATGATGTCCTGGATGAGATGTCCCTGGCTTGTCAGTGAGCGGATGTTGAGCAGAGCGAAGTTGAGTGAGGTGTTGTCGCAGCTGGAGGTGGTGTTAGTCGAAGAGACATACATATATATGTGCGTGTGTAAGATTTTCTGAATAAATTCAAACTAAATTTTTTCTTTTATCAACATTTAATTTGTTTTCTCAACAGCTTTCTGATCTCTCATCATAAACTCTTCAGGCTGACTTCACATATTCTTATTACATATACAACCTCCAGTTGATAGACAAATATGATTTCCAGCTGGACCGATGATACTTATACAGGAATAATTTTATTATTTTATTTTTGAATGTACAGGTCCAATACAAATAGTGTTGAATTATTTTAATTAATATGCAAAATGGTTAAGATATGTAGTATATATATAAATGTTAGTTTAAAAAACGAAATGCAGTAAATAAAGCAAGCTAAACAATTTCTAATAACCTCTGATATAAGCCATGCTCACATCTGCTACAATCCAAATACAGAAGCAGACAGCAGCTTTGTGTCAGACCCCTAACCCCAACACCTGGTTGTACTGCTTCTAATCTCTGACTCAGGCTCTGACTCCTACACTGATAACCAAGCTGAGAAACTGACATTTTAACATGCGGTGCATTATTTTTGTTGGGAGTGTTTTTTTTACCACCTCAGTTTATCAGTTTGACCCTACAGTGCATACAGATAAACATCACACACAGACTGCGCAGGGCGGTTTAAACAGTGAGGAAATGACACACAGATAGACAGACCTGCTGAGCCAGGCGGCCAAGCACACATAATGTGAACGTCTCCATAGAAATGCTGTTGTCACTGATCACTTATTACTGTTTCTCCCCTGAGAAATTAACCAGAGTCATTACACAGAGCTCAGACAGAGAGAGAGGGAGAGAGAGAGAGAGGAATCATGATTATCATGAGCAAATCATTCTTACCCAATGACTCCATTATGTCTCTGTCATGTGACCTAATGGGACATGTAGTCTCTGCGGTCTCTTGCCCTGTTCACACCTGGCAATAACACGCGTCTCAAGTGATCTGATCACACATGGAGAGCTCAAAGTTCAGGTGTGAACACATCCAAGACCCATTGAGGACACATTGAAAAATGGCTCAGACCACATTCTGAAGTCTGGGACGTGTATAGCCACAGTCTTTCAGCAGTGTCTACATGAATGTGTCCTGTGTCCTGTGCGTCATGTTAAAGTGGACTCTCGTTGATGGAGCAGCCAACACACTAAACATGCTGTCTGGAAATTTCAGGAAGCTCACAGAGATATATCCCTAGTGCGTTAAATATCTTAATTTGGTATCATTTGTTTCTTTATTACACCAAAACAGACATTTTACAAGAGACAGTGTGGATTTGAGGAGGCACAATACTGGCATATATTTTGGGACTGTCCAGTGATTAGAGCCGGTGATTCTGGGCTGACTGTCACAAAGCACTAAAAAGCATTTTTGATACTGATCTGCCCTTTGCCATTTCCCACACTATTTTTAGCAATTATTGATTTTCAGGTAAGACGGTCAGATGAATATATGTCGGTACCTTGATTTCTGTTTACTTCTTGAACCCCCAATGATACAGGAGTGGATAGATATAACAAATGACATTTATGTCACAGAAAAAGGCAGATTTTGCGCAAATATTGAATGATTGACCCTGTAATGTTATTTTACTCCATCCTTAGTGTTTATTTTATTTTATTTAGTTTTATTTTATTTTCTTCCAGATCCTCCTCAGACATGCTTTTCATTGTTCTTACTCTCCCTCTCCCAAACTGCACAAACTTCTTTAATTTAGAAAAACTGTGGACGGCATAAAGTGCCTTTTCTTAATGTATGTTTTGTAATATAAACTGCTGCCCCGAAATAAAAAATAAATAAAAAAACATCTTGTTTTGCCTGGAACATGCCAAGGAATAGACCCAGTCTCAATTTCCCCTTTTTCTTCTTTTCATTTACAGCAGACTAGGGAAGTGCTCTGCTCATTGCTCAATTAAACAACACATTTAGTCTTTGCAAACAGAATGCATGGAGGCGAGTGAGAGTCGATCACAAGTGATCACAGACACAGGCAGGAGGCGGGAGGGGGGAGTGGGAGGTCTGCGTTACTGCCATCTTTCATCAAGAGTGAATGAAGTATGCTGTGCATTGAACATGAATTAAGATAATTGCATATGTGTTTATTAGGTGCTTGAGCTGGAGTGTGTGTTCACTGAATCTGAAGCTGAAGGGCCTTGAAGAGCGTATGAGCTGTTTATGAAGGGAGCTACTCACCTGCCTTGTTTTTCTTAATGAATGATGACTGACAACATATTATTATCTAATTAATATAACAACATCACATAAAGAGACCAATTAAATAACAGTAGGTCAGTGTGATCACCAGCTTCTTATGTACTAAATGTTGTGTCGGCTGAAATTGCAGTTTTTAAATTTTACCATGAATTTAATTTCCCTCTTTTTACCTTGGATTACGCAGCTTCTGGTTGGTGGGATGGAAGTGTGACTGTCCTGTGTGTGTGCCTCCAGGTGGCAGTATTATCACAACCACAGCAGGACCAAGGTCCAGCTTCAGTCTGCGCTCCTGCTTTGCCTCCACTCAGGAGGGGTAGCTTTCTGTGAATTTTTTCTTTTCTTTATTTTCTTTCTTTATTTTTTGCATTTGAACCGAAATACCCCACATTTGCATTTCTTCCCTCATTTCTCGTTAAACATTTTTTAAATGCAAAGACAAACAACAACCAACAGACAGCAGGAACATGAGACGATACGAGTACACAACACAGTACAACATGAGACTGTGACTTAACTGGATTGCTCATTAACTGCAGACAGAACATGAAGCTGTGTGTACGTCTGTCTGACTTCCAGGCGGCAGCTCAAATGTACAGAGAGGTGCAGAAACTTTAGGGAGCTTATTAGGCTGGTTGTAGGATTAGTTTAATAAGGGTGTGTGTGTGTTTGTGTGTGGGTGTGTGAGCTAGAGATTTTGAAAAGCAGGCGCTGTTTGTATGAAACTGAAAAAACTAATTCAATCAAACTGAAAAATTATTACATTTGTATTTATTTTACTACATTATTTTACTTTATTACTTTTTACTATTTACATGTTTGCAGTTTGGACCGGGTGATGTTGGTGCCGGGTTTGGGAGGGGGTGTGCTGCTCAACTAGGACTCACAAACATATTTTTGAAAATTCTGCACAACACTGCATCACCAAATAATAACCTGGGCCCGTATTCACAAAGCATATTAACCCTTGTATTATGTTCAATTTTTGAACCCTCTGGTAGTGTTCAGGTCAAATTGACCCGGGACACTGTCAGGGTTTTAAAAGCACTTCAGAAATTTAAAAAAAAAATACATACAAATCCTTTACATATATTGTCTTTATCTCAATTTCAAACAATATAGATAACATTTGGGATTATTGTTTGCAATTAACCTTTGCTAGATCATATTTAACAACTCCAGGTGCCCTGAGAGCTCCAAGCTTCCTGCTTGTCAGCTGACTCATGAAAGTTGAAAATTAGTTTGGTGATATGCACCACTACAGTATAATCTCAACTGACAATATAAGATGGGTCCTTCTTCATTACCCTTGTCAAAATCTAGTTTTTAAGACCTACATTATTTCAGTTTTCGTGTTTACACAGTGTGATGCCTATTCACAAATTATTGTGTTCAATAATATTACCACACCAGATTATAGCATAGAAAAACATTGCAAAGGACCTTCAGGGGCCCTGCAGGTAATTTTGCTCTGGGACCCTCTAACTGCTGAATTTGGCTGTTAATGTATTGCACTGTAAAATTCTTTTTAGAATTGTTGGCACTACCAGCATCAGCTCAGCAGGTCAGGTTGGACTGATATTGACTGTTTAATGGTGATGTCTTAACATTTTACATATCATCTTTAGACACATGCAAGAATTCTGCTTCCTGCCTGTTTGAGTCTAAAGGCAGAAAAGAGTGTGTATGTATGGTGGAAAAAGCACTATACATGTAGAAAAAAGCACTGTATTAATGAGTATGTGTGAATAAGTGAATGTGGCTTGTAGTGTAAAGCGCTTTGATTGGTTGATAAGACTAGAAAAACTCTATATAAGTGCAGTCCATTTAATAAACTCACCACCAAATTAATGACATATTTTTAAGGCTGTGTTAGATGGATTGTTTTGATTTGGGTGTCATATGTGTTTTTGGTCTGGCTGCGGTCGTGACTGGCAGGATTTATATTTATATATTTAAATGACCTGGTGTCATCAAATGTTTGGAACCGTTTTACAGGAAGAGAAAATACTCAAATAATTATTTTTGACATATATTTGACATATAACAAGAGATAAATGAACAATGAACAGTGGGAAAATGTATTTTTCATTTCATGAGGCCTTTGATGTAAAGATTTGAATTGTGTCTTTATATAATTTGTGCACATGATTTTTATTGCAAATAAATCACAGTTAAGGTGTGGTTAGGGATTGGCAACTTGGTTAAGGTTACTGGCAAAACTGGCTCTACTGGTCTACATGCCCATCCATCAGTCCCACTTTCACACCCTTACTTTCTGTCTCTCTCTAGGTAAAGGCCACACTACTTCCTGCTCTGGTGTGGAGCATTGTCACTGGACTTTAATTCGGGTGCTGCAGAATTGTCCAACATGTAATTCCAGGGATAGTGGGTTGGAAAAAGGGACGTAGCAACAGCATGAGGCAGAATGTGGAGTAAAAACCTCCCTCACATCCACACGGGAATGATTTCTTTTTTATTTTCTCGCTCTCTCTCTGACATCAGATATAAAAATAATAAGAATGAAATGACTATCTGTGCTCAGGTCAGTCAGGAACCTCCATCATATCAGAGACAGTCCACACCGGCTGGATCCAAACAGATTTTTTTATCAAAGGCCAATATCATCCCAAAGCTTCAGCCTAACGCTACTTTAAGCCCTCTGCTCCCTCTCAGACACTTCTCTCAGCGGGGAGGGCCCCATGCTTTCTTCCTCTGTGGTATTTCTTGGACAGAGGTTTTTTTATTTGACGGCGGTTCCAGTCGGGTAAAGACTTGTAAGAGGAGGTCAACTATACGCTTCGACTTGCTTCCTTGTTTAAGCTCAAACCCAGACAACCACAGGGATTAAACGTCTGTCATTGTAACCTTGTCCTGTTCTGAGGGACTCACACACACGCACACACATGCACACACATGCACACACATGCACACACATGCACACAAAACACACTGTACACACAACCTCTGCAAACACAAAGTGTTTTCCTCGGAGGAACTAAAACTCAAGCAGTGCTTCCACAATGTGCTTGACAAGAGGTGGCAGTCCTGTGTGTGTGTGTGTGTGCGTGTGTGTGTGTGAAAACTTTGTGTTTTCACACCCGGCACGCCTGCACCTGTGTAGCAGAGTGGAACTGAGAACAGGGCTGTACTCCTGCCTCTCTGTCCATAGTTTTGATGCTTGTAGAGCAGTGGGAGTGAAGGGGCTCGATCCACACCATTAAACCTGGGTTGGGGTGAGGGGAGTTGGGGTAAGTTCCCTTGACTCTGCCCCTTGTCTCGGTACGAGCTCCGTCCCCCTCCCACCACCCTCACCTCCCGCACCCCCCCCGTTAGGACATCCGGGAGCTAGCTAAGGGGCCCATCCACTGAGCTGTCACCTGCCAACAGGAGGCC
This sequence comes from Seriola lalandi dorsalis, assembly GCF_002814215.2. Classification (NCBI taxonomy): domain Eukaryota; kingdom Metazoa; phylum Chordata; class Actinopteri; order Carangiformes; family Carangidae; genus Seriola; species Seriola lalandi. The sequence continues at coordinate 1,009,931 of NW_019525549.1, read as the reverse complement.
CTTAGTGGGAAGAGAGGAGTTTGGAAGAGTGGAATTACAGTAGCAGGAGGAGGATGGGTGTGGTGTGTGTGTGTGTGTGTGTGTGTGTGTGTGGGGTGGGGGGTGTGTTTCCTCTGATATTTCATCTATTAAGAAGGTGTCGGAGCAGTTAAAAACAGCAGCAGTGCAACTGCCAGTTCCTTACATGATTAGAACTAATCCACTCGTTATTTTGTTCATGTAATTTCTTTGTGTATAGAGTAACAGCCAATAACAGTGCATCAAGATTTTATTCAAATTGATTATTTTGTTCAGCAAGCTAAAGTAAAATTGCAATTGCAAAATTTGATACCTCAATATAGTCCAGGCCAAATATCGCGATATACAATATATCACATTTTATTTTATACTTGCAAGAATTCAGCTTCCTGCCTGTTTGAGTCTAAGGGTAAAAAAAGCCTCAAAAACAAAAGACATAATAAACTGTGGCTCAGGAGGTGGAGCGGGTCATCCACTAATTGGAAGGTCGGTATCATCAGTGTGTGAGTGTGTGTGTGTGTGTGTGTGTGTGTGTGTGTGTGTACTGTATGAATGAGTGTGTGTGAATGGGTGAATGAGGCTTGTAGTGTAAAACGCTTTGGGTGCTTGATAAGACTAGAAAAGCTCTATATAAGTGCAGTCCATTTAATAAACTCACCACCAAATTAATGACATATTTTCAATGAAATGCTGATGAAGCATGCTGAGTGTCAGAAAGCTGTTTATCTACTTATATATATAATTCCTTTTGCTGATGGATTGTTGTGATTCGGGTGTGAAAGCCGAGCCTGTCGCAAGACAAAAGTATCTGACCTTTAATCACAGTTGGTGCCAATATTTATGTTTAATGTCAAGAGTTTAATTTTGTCTTTCTTTAATATTTGAGCATGACAACTATGATTAGATTAAGAGTATCAAAATATTATATTTATTGCAAATAAATGATCAAATAAATTGTAATTATAATTATAATATAAAGATATTATCACAGTTTAGTTTTAAAATATAATTATATTGTTTTATTTTGTCTCTGTTTAATAAACAGCAGTTACAAGTTTTTTGTGTCACATAGCAGGTTACGATGTAAGCATAGCAGTGAACTGAGGGTTGAGCAGCATAACTGGAAAAATTATGAAAACTATTGTATATGGCAGGAAATATCACGATGTTCGATATTATTAAATATTAACATGGCTGTTACAAATACATCAACATCTGTCATAAAGTTTCAGGTCTTTATCAGTGAGACTCCAGTTAAATGTGATTCTAGGGTTAGGTCACTAAAGCCCTGCCCCCACCCTGACGGGTGTAAGATGAAAAAATACAATTCAAAACAGATGAAGCAGGAATGTGCACCATGTGAAGATTTTTGGAAGTTGCCACCACCAACAAATGAATGTGTGATTTTAATGACTTTGTAAATGACTTCATCAATTATCAAAATTGGTATTTAAGTCATTTAATTTTCTTTTTATTAACTGGCTACATATTTCATCACCACTGACAGACTTGGCTAAATGAAATGCTAATGAGGAAGTGCCTATTCCACATACAGTGTATTTGTGTACAGTGTTACGTATATTACAATGCATCTGAAATTATAACTAATTCCTAGTTGTATCATGTTGAAACTTCATCTGAGTGTCAGTGTTGTCTGTACATACCTGCAGTCATCTTGACTTGGACAGGTCTGTGAGAGGATTGATGAGCCGCCTGATTCTGCTGCAGGAGATCCACATAACAAATGACAGCCAACAAAAACCATCAGCTTCCACACGTACAGCCAACTGGTCGCATCTTTCAAAATTCAGTCTGGAACCAGGAAAACTGATGAGGAAAATTCTGACTTTTCTGGCAGTGATTTTATACTTACTGCCCAGTACACTACACATGTGTGAATTCATCCTCATGTAACATTGTCCTGCTCAGAATGGAATTTATAGATTAAACACACGCACAGTTGAATTCAGATGATCTAACATGATTAGAGGACATGACAGATTCACAACTTTCAGTAAAATGTAGGCCGCTGAGATCATCCACTACAACCTTAAGTGACCAGATTTCTGAAATGAAAACCGAAGACATTTTCAGTTCGGCCGTCAATGTATCATTAAAATATCCAATGTTTTTATCTATGAAATAAAAAGGGGGACAGTCTTGGTTTCATGTATTCTGACCACGGTAACAGCTGCACTGTAGTAAACTACGGTCAACTGGTAAACCGTCCCCGAAATAGGCCAAACAAAGAAATCACTTCTCATTGTGGTCCTGACTCACAACCAGTGTATTTCAGCCAATACTTTTGTTGTATTTGCTATTTTTTGTACATTAAGCTTAAACAATGGGACCAAAAAAATACAACTGAGGGGGCGGAGCCTTTTAAAAACCCACCTGGTTGCTGTTTTTAATACAAACAGTTAAAAACGGGGACATTTCCAGTGCCAGGGACAAGCCACCAAAAACAGGGATCTTCCCTGGAAAATCGGGACATCTGTTTCACACTACGACAGCCTGCTGCCACAATTTTCCACTAAAGTGAAAACTAATGTGAAACTAACTAAAACTTTGTACTCTAATATGCAGCAATATCAGTGACAGGGTCTTTAGATCAGGACATATTATTGTTTCCATTCAGTGTTACAGTGCATCCAAAGATAGCAAACATCTAAACAAAGCAAATCAACCATCTAGCCTAACACACACACACACACACACACACACACACACACACACACACACACACACACACACACACACACACAGAACCTCATCAAAATAAAACAATTTAAAATAAATTATTTAAAATCTATTTTTTATTACTACTGTTGGAAGTGGTGATATGAAGTGCTTTTATCTTGTGAAGTAATAAGAAGAGGCGTGTGTAAGTGTATATTGCCAATATTTTAATTAAATATGGCAATATTAAATCCAAAACTGACACTTGCTTTTGCTGCTTGCAGCAATAATAATAATTACAGTGAGTTTAAGTTTTTTTTTTAATTTCATGTATACAGCCCAGAATTTAAATTTGTGACTGTGGGCTTTACAATCTGTACAACACACAACTCCCTCCATCATTACACCCTGGATTCAGATAAGAAAAAAGACCTCCATTAAAAAAGGGAGAAACCCGAGGAAGAGTGACAGAAGAGGGATCCTCCTCTACAGCGAGTGAATACTGAGTGTAATGAGTTGTTAAGTGTAAGTGTAAAGAAGCATTATGAGCATGACTGGTATTCAGGTCGGCTGAATCACGCTCACATGCTCGGGGTTTTATTTCCATCAATGGCTCTTACACTGAGAGGAGAGAGTGCATGTTTCCTCCAGCTCACAGTCAACTGGAAAATGTGAAGTGCTCGCACTGTAGGTGTGAATGTGTGTGTGTGTGTGTGTGTGTGTGTGTGTGTGTGTGTGTGTGTTAGCTACAAGACAAACTGGACGTCTGCTTTTGCTTTTTTTCTCTTTTTCTGCGTTTTGCCACAGTGCATGTTGGGACACACTCTATCCTCACATGACCCTGAAAACCCAAGTGATGATAGAAACAATCACATCATTACAACATTTATATTTCACACTAATAATCTGTTGATAGCATTGGAATATGAAAAAATTTAAATAAACCAAAGTATCAAAAACCAAAAATAAACTCCCAGCTGATAATCATAACCCTTTAAATACCACAAAGCTGCACTGATTCACCTTAATACACACACACACACACACACACACACACACACACACACACTCTGGGTGTACCTTATTCATTGTTTCATCCATTATTCAATTGATTTAATTTTAACTTTATTAATTTAGCTTTATTTTATATTAAACCAAACTATTGACTGATTTTAGTCAAATTTGGGGAAATTAAATTTTCAAGCAGCAGCATCTTCTCATTTGTAGACATCAGTACATTTGTATATTTAATAAAACAGATGACTTTCATAGAAAAAAGAAAAACAAGTGGAAAACAATTCAGTTGAGTTTTTGACTTTATTTCTTCATTTTTACTTTAACCTGGTTCTAAACCAACAATATTTGGACATTAATAACACATGTACAGATAAACAACCTCAAACATTAAATGCAATGAGTTTGTTGTAATCAATATAATTTGATGACATTTTCTCTTTAATCTTGCATCTAAAAAACAAATGTATCTGTTTAAAATAAACTTCATATTGAATGACATGATCATGATTCATAAGCAGCCACTTAGAGGTGAAATTAGTGAGACAGTTGGAATGTGCAAACACTTGTATATGTCTGTAAATAAAAATGCACATCTCAGTGAATACACTTTATACAAATCTTTAACTGAATAATGGAAATGTAATTTTGTGAATTTGACACATTTTTACATCCTTTGTCTTTTTATTTTGTTGTCACAACGATCTTCCTGTTATCAATTATTTTACAGTCTTATTCCCAGACATATCTACACATCTCTTTGTCTCCTCTCTTCCTTCGTTTCTCCTCTCATCTGTCTCTTTCATCTGTTTTTCCTTGCTGCACTCACTGTTCATGTACAGTGCACTGCCTGTTCTCGCTCCCAGGAAACATTTATGTCTTTATTTTCTCTTTTCCCACATCTTCACTTCATATGAACTCATTTAAATTCCAGCTCACCTTCTGTAAGTGGCAGTAACTTGAGGGCTCAGTGTTCCCTCGGTGTCCGGGTCAGTAGATGGTGCTAGAGAGCTATTGTTGCCGGGACGATCTCTGCGTTCCTGTTCAACAAAAAACATACACACATGCAGCGTCATAATATGCGCTCATATATAGTTTTAGAGGCACATATACGCACTGTAAGCGAGTGTGTGTGTGTGTTATGAGAGCGTCACTCTTTATTTATAAGCCTGTGTGTGTGTGTGTGTATCTTTGTGTGTGAAGTGAAACAGCACTTCAACATGTGTCACTGACGGCAACACACACAGAATGAGTTAGAGCTCTTCATAAAGCTGCATTCTATGTTGCCTGAATCATCATCCTCTGACATGAAAACTCAGCTTCCTCAGGACGTCCAACGCTCACCTTCGTGTTGCCGTATCACATATCGTGTTACACTGAAAATAAATATCATACAATGAAATGTCTGCTTGGGTTTTTTTTTTCCCTGTATTTCAACATTAAAAAAATTCCACAAAATTCTTTTATTGAGAGACGAGTGACCTCACCTGACTCCTGCTCTCTCTCCTCAGCTCTCCTCCCTGCTGCTGCCTCCATCTTTCAATCAGTCACCTCTGAAGTGAAGGAGTGGAAAACAGCAAAAGTAAGTCAATTTGATTTTATCCATCCCTTTTTCTCTGTTCATTCCACCTACTCTTTCCATCCTTCCTCCATTTTTTACTCTACCCTTCCATTTCCTTCTCTGTATTTATTTTCTTCCTCTCTCCTTTTTTTGCACTTCCCTTCCTTCCATCCATAATTCCTTTCTTTGATTTCCTTCCATTCTCTTCCTTGCTCATTCCATGTTTCCTTATTTTCTTCTTTCTGTCCTTCCCTCTTCCTCCAAAATATTTTAAACTCCATCCTACTTGTCCCTTCCTTCCTTTTGTCTTTCCATTCTCCCTTTGTTACTTCCTTCTTTCCTTCCTCCCTTTTTTATTCCTTGATTCCTTCATCTCTGTTCTTCCTGCCCTCCATCATTCACACCTCCCTCTTCATTTTTTTTTCCACTTCCATCATGCTGCTATCCCATAATCCAAATCTCCACAGAGGGGTCCGGCTCCCTACCCGCTGTACCCGCCCTCCTATTGACAGTATCAAGGAGTGTGTGTGTGTGTGTGTGTGTGTTTGTGTGAGAGAGAGAGCCAGTGTGTGTGTATTCATGTCCAAGCTTCCAGCAGTGGGTAGCATTGTTGTTTTGTAAGAGACAATGTCATGACTACTACCCTCTGAGATGTGTATGAGTGTGTGTGTGAGTCATCCACTGAGTTCACTTTATGTATGTGTAAGGATGGGTATGAGCTTGTGTGTGTGTGTGTGTGTGTGTGTGTGTGTGTGTGTGTGTGTGCAGGTACAGGCATCTGTATTATTAATATGTGACGAAAAACGATGTACCACAGTTATGTATATATCATTCCAGTAATCATTACCTCAACATGAGGGACGTCCTGCATTCTGCTGTTTATACTTGTGACTTAATTCAAGAGTTTTTAAGTTCAAGTTTAAGTCAAAATTGAGTTAAACTTTATTAAGGTTCAAGTTTGAGTTTAATATGAAGTTGAAGAAAATGTCTGACAGAGACACACAACACAAAACAAGACTGGCAAATAAGAAATAAGGAAGTAAAAAAGTGCAATTGCAGCTACACATAATATAATAAATACTAGATCAGAGAAAAAGAGACTAGAGAAAAAAGTAGACAACAAGTTTTTTGAGAGTGTGCAACAGATCAGACATGAAACATGAATGTGTGAAAAGAAGGAGGGAATAGAAAGAGTCATTTCTTATCAGATTTGATTTTCATTACAGATGGAAATCTGTACAGGAAGCAGAGACTTACAATAACCATCTACATCCGAACACACATATCTTAACACCAGCCCAATTCTCTGAGGCTGTGTCCGATTTTCTAATAACACACTGCACTAATGAGTGCTAACTTCAGTATATATACATACACATATTTACATACATACATAGATAGTTATATAAATAACTATAACATATAAACATATAACATATAAAGGCATTCTATTCATTTCTATGAATGTGGTTTACACTGTTGGTTCCTAATGAGAGATGTGATCATGTAAAGCTGCACACAAACATTGGATGAATCTACAAAATGAAGCAATCATTAAGGGTGTGTCCATGTGTGCATTGTTGTACACTGTTATACCTTGTCTGTGCGTGTGCATGTGTGTGTGTGTGTGTGTGTTTAGCAGTCACCCCAGGGTGAGGGGATTAAGTGTGAGCCAATGCAGTAAAGGTTAGCGCTTGGTCTCTCACTGAGGCCTCTATCACACACACAAATCTGTGAAAAGACGGAGGAGGAGAGAGGGAGAGAGAGAGATGACATTATTACGGGCCCACAGCGCTGCTACCCGAGGGGACAGTTTCCACAAAGCTCATCAAGTCGCCACGGAAACCTGATAAAATCACCACACACATTTTTCAAAAACGGAAAGTAAATGAACTAAACTGTAGATGAAAAGTATTGCGAGAAACTTTCTTAAACATAAACCACACACCGGAGTACAACATCTTTTTCTTTTTTTTTTTCTTCATCTAACCGTGGAGTATGTTTTGGGTTTTGTTGAGTTCATCTTGCATGGAGGACATTTTACAATATTTTTCCTCCTGCTTGAGATTTCTCAAAATGGCGGATTGGAGGACTGCAACAAGATCAACCATTAAGGAGGTATGAGCGTGTTGCTGCAGCAAGTATAATGTCTGTGTATGCGCGTGTGTGTGTGTGTGTGTCGTTGTGTCACAGAATAATCTGAGCATAGTTGGAAACAGTGTGGAACAGCTGGTTGCAGTGCATTGTTGTTGTTTTATTTAACCTGTGATATTTATTTGAACTGTTTTGGTGCGCTGTGCAATTTTTTGTGAAATCAAACTACAATACTGAACAGAGTGTTGAAATGCTGCTGCTATAGGCTACGTGCTTTGGATATTCCTTCTTCTGCGTAAAACATATATTTGTTCGTCGTTTGTATTTGTGGTAAAATCACATAAAAGCGCCTGTTCAGGCTTATCTAGGTTTTTATAATCATTTTGTGTTGGTGGAATGAGTCAAACAGAATAAATTTCATAAATAAATCAGTGTAAAATACCTGGAATGCGAACACAATCAAAGACTCAAATACTAAATACAACCTCAGTGAGCCAGATGTTGAAAATCAATTCAACTCACAAGTGTAAAATACAGTACAACACCAGACTAAGCATGAAGAGTTGAGCTCTGTAACCACTTCTGGTTCAGTGGACATTTAGCACTCTTAGACCTCAAGTGCAGCTGATGTGTTTATCTGCTCCACAACAAAGATAGAGATAATGTTCACAAAGCACAACTGTCCAATGAGAAATCTCTGCCTGCTTTTCCTCTGTGTATTATTTGTATCTTTCTAACTCTATTTTTTGTGTTTTCTCACGTCTTATTCGCATCAGGCAGCTATCTGTGATGCTCAAACTACTCTTGAGTTGCACCATTAAGATTTGCACTCCTTAATGACACTGCTGGGACTGAAAAAAACACAAAGTTTAGGGAGCCATAAGTGCAGAAGTTTGTGATTGATATGTGTGGTGACCCTGAGAGCTCAACACACTGCATCTAAAGACACAATCAAACAGTTTTGTCTATTTGCATCTATTTTCTTAAGTTGCAGTGCGTTGAGCTCTCGGGGCCAGCGTAGTAAATGCATTATAAACCACTACTCATTATATAAACTGCCACTGACTCATTTGAAATTCAACATCTTGGCACACACCAACACTTTTACCATTACTTGCTAGTTTGGGACTTGGAAAGTAAAACCATGACCTATTTTTTCCTGCTGTGTTGCATTGCAGTGATGTGGCTAGCCAATCACAGTCCACCATGTAACAAAATGGTGTGTGTGTGTGTGTGTTTTTATTTATTTTTTTATTTTTTTTATGATGATTGACTTAGGCGTTTGCTATTATGGCACATTTCAGCTGCAAATGCTGCACAAATGGTTACATCCTTAAAGAAAACAGGTTTCATCATGGTCATAGACTTAAAAACCACATTTTTCATCGCATAAAAGTGACCTGTGAGAAAAACTGCAGTTTTAAATCATTGAGAATTCCTCTAGAAATCTGCAGTTTTACACAATAATTGATTGAATCGATCCTGAACTTGACCTGTTAGCTCACATTCAATATGTGGCTCCTTTGGATTTTCAGTAATAATGTACCATTCACAAGCTTCAGATGAAGTTTCATTGGTGTAAAAGCTTGTGAAAGTACATTTAACCAGTTACTGGAGACTAAAACTCCCAGCGAAGGAGTTTAAAGTGGATCAGTGGCTCCGTAAGGAAGGACGAATTAGGTATCATTGCAGGTTTTAAAGAAAGTTAATCTACACTGGACTGATTCCTCTACTCAGACGTCATCATGTGGAAACACAGACATAAAAAACATTATGACACCTGACTGTTGTGGTCAGGCAGGACCTCCATCACATCAGAGGTGGAGCACAGTGAGTGGATCAGGAGTCCTGATACAAACTTTACACTTTAACTTCCAGAGAGATGAACATGCAGACATGTATCTTCATCTTTCACTTAAAGACACGTGTCTTCTAAGTTTAGGAATAATGTTTCCCGATGTGAGGAAGCTGAATTGTTGTGAAAAGTGTTTTAAAACGGGTCAATCCTGTATGAACTCTAAATAAGTTGCTATGGCGACAGAACGGAAGACTGAATGTGAACCATTATAACAGGCAATTATGAAGATAAGACCAGACCAGAATAGAACAGACTTCAAATCATTAAAGGTCCAATATGGTATAAAGTGAGACTTCCATGTGTTGTGTGATTATAAAGCAGGTCTAGGTTCTATATTAATACTGTGAAAGTATCAAAGCCTCAGTCCACAGAGAAATGCACACAGCCTGTATTCAGAAACTGAGCCTTAAAACCAGCCGTCAGGACTTCTGGAACTTTGTGACGGCACAACTATACAATCACTGCCCTCAGCCATACCACAAGCCCCGCCCACCTGGACCCACCATCCAACCTTGCAAGCCTTGTCAGCCAATCAGAAGAGATGCTCAGAACCTCCTCTCTTCTGATTGGCTCAACGACCTGTTGTTACTAGAGAGAGAAGCCTGAGAGAGGAGATGTGAAACTACACTGAGATGGTTTTTGGTTCTTAAAACCACAAACATATCTTCTTATGGATCAACGCTTCAAATAAAACACAGGAGAATCAAACAGGAGTCAAATATGGAGCTTTAAATCACCACTAGAAGTCAACAATAAACGAAGGCTAGACTGGAGTCAGGAGGAGAAAAGGAGGAAACATGTTATTTAAAAGTGAATGTGATTCACAACACATAATACACAAGCAGTTTTCTTCTTTTATAGATATGGACATGATATGTGTAATAAAAAAAAGAAAAGTCCAAGTGCTGCAATATGAAGCTGTAAATATTTTTAAAAATGCCGTCTGAGCATAGGTTACTGCTTTTCACGACATCCATCCATCCGTCTTCTTTCGATTATCCGACGTTGGGTGACGGTGGTGGCAGGTCAAAGCAAAGTAGTCCAGACATCCCTCTTCCCAACTTCCCGAGACGTTCCCAGGCCAGATGAGATTTTTCACGACAGCTGAACAAAATTTATATCCAGTGTTTGCTTAAATACATTTGTGCTTTTTGAATGACAGCAGCTGCTTATTTACATCCAGTCACTGTCTCACTGTTCGAACTTACAGATGCGTTTACAGTGCGTTTGTGTGTGTGTGTGTGTGCATGTGTGTGTGTGTGTGTGTGCGCGCGTGTGCGTGTGCGTGTGTGCGTGTGTGTGTGTGTGTGTGTGTGTGTGCGCGTCCACCACGTATCCTTGACCGCTGTGTAAGTGAGCCAGCAGGGGAGTTTCTCAAAGCCAAAAGGCCACTTGGCTCCACACATTCAATTCCCTCTTCATTAGCAGTCACATTACTTTAGATTAGCAGAAAGTGGACATTTACAGGCAATGCTGACGCCTGTAATTAAAATTAATTTAAAAAGAAAGACACAAAGAGAAGTAATTACTCCAAGTGTTAAAGGTTTTCGCCCCGGCAGCTTCTCTTATCGTTTTATTGCTCTGTTCTTACCGAAGGAAATAAAAATGCAAAGGAGAGAGTGGACTTAGTGAGGAGAGAAATTAAGCGCTAGCGGTCGCTCATTAATGACTTTACCTGATTATTGGGAATGGGAAGTCGGCCGTAAAGGTTGAGTAGTTTACAATGAATTTTTTTTTAATTAGAGTGGATTTGCTCTGATTGAAATGAAATATAAATGCCTTCTTAAATAGCTTATCGCAACCTCTTTGACTTGCCAAGCTCCCTCCGCTGGCTGCAAAGTTTTCTGTGGCAAAAAGGGAGGTGGGTATTTTCTGGCAAAAACGGACCCCCCCCCTTCGGTTTGGAACCGAGGCTCGTGGTGGTACAGTTCAGGTGAACCTGCAGCCACCTGAGCTTCATGTTTCTCTTTGTCTTTGTGATGTATCCCTGTGAGAGCCTGACGACCCAATGCATCCTGGGACAGAAAAGAAATAGTAAATGAATGGATGACATGTTTTAGAGGAAGCAGTGTTGGTCAACTTGCGAATATGATACGTTCACACGGAGAAACGCAGGAAGGTTAGAGTTCACGTTTTTGCACGGAATAGCAGCCATGGAACTGGAAGGTTTCCTGTATCTCCACAGCTTGAGGTCATCAAACTAATGTGGCCGGAGGCCTGGACGGGGACTTGAAGCCCGTCTGGCTCTCCCATCATGCCAGTGCTTCTCTCAGCTGGAGCAGGTCAGGGTTTAAGAGCCTCGCTTGCGGGAAGCTCCACGGGTAGATGGTCAGTTTTGATGTCGTCTGGTAGGATAACTCAAGTGCGCAACCAGAGCAATCACTGGGAAACCCGTTCAGTAGCATACATTTAGTAGGATAAAAATATAAATCTAAGACTGTGAAGAGTCTCGACATAATCAATTTACAAAAGGGTGTATGGTTCAGCTAATAATCAGAAAATGTCAGAACTTTCTAAACGCCCAATCGCCAAACAGAAACTTATTAAATAAAAAATCTGAAGGATGATTGGATGGTTCTCAATATTAATGCTGGCTGCTGAAGTGGACTGGTATGGTGTCACTGTATGTTCTTATTTGTAATAGAAGATTTTTTTGTAGGATTTTTAACTTTTGCACTTTATTGAAACTGTGGGATTCTTATGGAGGTTGGCAGCTTTGTGTTGCTCCTGCCATTTTTTTATTTTTTTTTTTTATTTTTGATTTCTTGAATATTCCCTTAAGTTTGTTAATAGATTTTTTGACTACATCTGTGTGTATTGAGATAGAGTGTAAGTGTAAATCTCAAAGATTTTCTTTAAATAAGTATCTTTTAAGTCATTATTGTCAAAATCAGGTAACGTAATGGAGACTGAGCCTGTGATCAACTCAGCTGCTGTCGAAGAGTCTAAATAATCTCCTTCCCTAGCCACTTCTCCTTTCCTTCTCCTAACCCTGACCTTTGATGGAAAACGTCATGAGGTCAAAGAAATATGTGAAGGAGAGTTCACGATAAATACTCCACTACTTTCTTAACCACAGAAACAAAGCAAACATGATTGAAATGTTGAAATAATATGAAAGGAATATACAAGTAGAGACAGTTGAGTCAACAAAAGAATAATTAAAGCAAGGCACTGAGCAAGAGGTCAGAATAGATTATATTCTATATATATATATATATATATATATCCCTCTATATATTAGAGTTTTGAGTTTTCATTTATTAAGTAGAGAAAATACATTTTTAGTGCATTCCCTAATTGGGAGAGGAGAGGGGGGTTTTAAATGTTGCTGCAGCAAGGAATTGTGGGACAAAATGATCTCCTTTCCATTCACAAAGAAAGGTCCGGTGTTTCCTATGCTAAAGGAGATACTATAGGAAGCGCAGACGCACCTTTCAGATGAAGGAGTCACTTCACTCAGTTTGGAACTTTCCTAAGCAAAAAACAGTCTTAGCCCGGGTGTCCGGTCTGAGTCACCCGCAAAATCATGACGTGCGTTTCAGCCGGTGAAAAAGAAGGTTGTTGTGTGGTTCACAAACAGACCTGCAGGTGCCAGTGTGGCAATAGGTGTCCCCAACCAGCTGAAAACCGTTGCCAAGGTTAAAAGGTAAGGCTGGCAACAGTCCATATTATTTCCCATGGAAACTAATCGTGTGTTAGTTTGTCTTTCAATACTTGATGATTTTTTGTGACTCCAGCTGAAGCCCCTTTGTTCCTACTGAACAAATCTTTTAAATGACGACTGCAGGTCACTGTCGTTCTAAGCTAAATATTACTCAAACAGGAAGTAATATTATAAATAGGATTTGCTGCTATACACAGAGTTCTTGTTAGTAGCATCAGTTTTTTTTGCAGGATTTGTTGGTAATAAGAAAAATACTGATTGACATCCCCCAACTTCACCTTCGAATGCTGCTATTGAGTGGGACATGCCGGCCACATTCACTGCATTTCACATTATGCCCTAATACCAGCTGACCTCGGTACAGTTACTGTTCACTGTGCTACAGTATATGGACATAACACTACCTCCTGCTCTCATTACATTTATTTGGTAAATACAATTTTACCCATTTACTGATACTTCTACATGTGGACTGGAAGAATCCTGGATCAAGTAGATCAAGTAGGAGCTGTGTGCCAGTCCAATAGGTGCTCAAGTAGCAAAGAACCAAATGTAATAAAAAATAAATAAATAAAAAAACAAACAACTGGTAACAGCAGTTGCCTAATCGGAAGAATCGTCTTTTTTCCACACCAGTGGAAGCAGGGAAAACAACACAAGCCCTACATGTAATGGCCACCCCAAGTGACCACCTCACATGCAACTGTGCACACATAAGCGTGTACTGCAGGAAAAATCCATCCGCACTGACTTAAAATCTGAAAGATTCTTACAGACATGTTCCATGTACATCCAGCCTGCTGACATGACATTCGTAAAGGGCAGTCACATGCTTTTTGTACAACCCCTTAATTCTAGCGTTGTTGGTGAAAATCAAAAGAAATGTTATACTATGAGAAAAAATGCATATGTTATATGAATTCAGATATGTGATGATCCATTGCATTGGTGAGGCTGAGCCATAAAACAACATGTTAGGATCGCCAGGAGGATGTATGATCTATACACAGTTACGTCCCCACAGGCTCCGCTGGTGCGATTCTTTACCTGAGAATCTACCCAAAGCTCCGTGTTTTTTTTTTTTTGTGGACTTTCCCTTTAAGTTGTGGCATCGAGCAGAAAATTGTACCTGATAAATATCTGTTTAGCGCCAGTGCTTTTTAAGACAAGCCACTCAACTCTCACAGTGTGCCACATCTTAACTGACCCCCCGAAACATCCCCCTCTGTGAGGAGTAAGCACTACAATATACACTCCATTTTACGTGTGTGTGTGTGTGTGTGTGTGTGTGTGTGTGTGTGTGTGCGTGTGTGTGTGTAATTGATGATTCTGTCTTGTGAAAAAAGCCCACGTCCAGACCCTGCTGTCCAAAATCCACTGTTCCTGCCACTATATCTGGTCGCACACACACACACACACACACACACATACACGCACGCACGTACGGACACACACACATGCAGCTACTGACTGTGCTGCCTGCTCTGTGTAGATAAGCAATGGAGTTGTGTAGTCAGTGAAGCATACCTACAACCAAAGAGAGAGAGAGAGAGAGAGAGATTGAAATATACATACAGATTTACCCTTACAGAAGAAAGAGAGGGACGAGAATGAGAGAATTAGGCAAAAAAAAAAAAAGTGCTTATTCTCCTGCTGCTTCATGTCAAACAATTCAGCCAGCGAACGCACAGCACCTTCACTGTGTACCTGCCATGGCTAACGTACGCGTGTGTGTGTGTGTGTGTGTGTGTGTGTGTGTGTGTGTGTGTGTGTATTTTGGCGAGCTGATGCCACATCAACACACTGCACTCTACAGTCTGATAGATGCGTATAGTTTTGCATTGTAGTATTTGGTGCACTGCAGCAAACACCCACACATCTACACACCAACACAACTAACCTGGGAAACGGAGTCACATTCATTATCAGTAAGATCGTCTGATCATTACGTACGTTGATATTAAGGAAATTAAAGAAGATGATCAAAAATAATATTATATGTATGTTTGACAATGATCTATTTCATTATACAGGTTAGACGTGTTGGTGTGTAGGTTTCTGCACAGTAAAGTTTCGGGCTCAACTTCACCGACTTCCAAGGTGAAAGGAGAAAGTCTAAAGAAAAACTCATTATACAGAAGAACTTCTTTGTTAGGCTGACTTGTGTTGTGGCCTTCATCAGGATCATAATCACAAAACACATCACAAGTAGCATTTAAACAGTGCTGGTATTTGAACATTTCACTTAAGTGCCACTGTCTCCAAATGTGACTGCTAAAATAATCAAAAAAACAAAAGCAAACATATTCATATTTTTCATGCCTGTGTCATATTCAGATTCAGACTAGACAGAGACAACTGTAACAGAAGGTGTCAGTTTTGTGTGGTGTTGCTGGTATGATGTAAATATGACATCAACGCGGCCTCTCTCTATTTTTGCTGGGAAATAGTTAAGATGCCGAATCTCCGGATCAGGGGGTTCCTAACCTTTTCGAACTCACGACCCCTTTGAAAATCTCGAAAATGTTGGCGGCCCACATCCGACCCCCGTAACACAGAGTCCCAATAATGCCTTAACAAGCGGGGGAAACATATTCTCCTCCACAGTCTCCACAATGGTTTCCGTGCCTCAGCCGCCATGCACATCTGGAGAGAGCCAGTGTGTTCCCCGCCTTCCCCTGGCCAAGTCATTTGACACCTCCTAATACAAACACCTCTCACTCTCTGCCAGGAGCTGCTTGTGTGTGTATTTACAGTTGATTTTCAGTTGATTTCACAACCCCCCCCCCCTTCTTTTTTTTATTTCTTTTTTTATTAATCAAAGTCATATTTGATCACAGTGGAAGTCCTAATCTAATGTACAGGCCTGGTGTGATTTCATAAATGCAGTGTGAAAACATTAGTAAAAGATTCGTTTTTCATCAGGAAGTGATCAAACATGGAGTGAGGTCTTTGTAGATGAAGCAGGTGAAGCCACAGGTAAAAATCTGCTTTTGGCAGGAGCAGTTAAAGCAATGATCACTATTTCACATTAAGGGAGAGTTGCCTGAATAAAGAGCCCCCCCCCCCCGTATATCTGCCCTCAAAGAAAACATCTGGTTCACTTCCCTGGGATTTTCTTCATGTTGAGTTGACATTCTCGCTGTTGAATATAAACAGAAACATCACTTCCTGTTGAAGTAAGCATTTAAGAAAATATTTTTTATATATTTCTAATCTCTGTTTTTCTCAGATGTCTATTTTTTCTCACACTCCAGAAGGTTGTTGGTTAGATTTCCTGGAGCAGCAAGTAAAAAATGTGGGCAGGGCTGTGGCTTCCTGCTGCTGCTGTGTGTGTACGTGTGTGTGTGTGTGTGTGTGTGTGTGTGTGTGTGTGTAAAAAAATCCCAAAAAACAAAAGACTCTTTACTTGAGTTCGTCAATACGCCCTTGGTTAGGATTAAAGTTTTTCATTCTTCCAATAGCAGATTGATTTCATTTGGACAAACTGACAAAGTGAAATCATTGAAAAACAAATGAACAAAACTACTTTTGTTCATTTGTTCATTCAATGTGTTCGCTAATTAAAATAGACTTGGGTCGAAAATTCCATTATAATGAATATTGCAATATTTGGAACATTTTTTTATTTTATTTTCTCTAGTTTTGCACTTTTTTTTTGCACTCTCCCTGCTTTGCTTACTTTACCTGGGACCTCGGCATGTGGTAAATAATACAATATTGTTATATCAGAAACTTTGTATACTGGGGTTTGGGCTGGATTTCTATCAAGATATTAAATTTTGGATATCGCCCAAACCTAAATTACAACCTACTGCATCCGTGTCATCGTTTCATACTCAGGTAGATGTTTGTCTGATGCTGCGACATATTTCTGTTGGTAAAGTCAGTCTAACATTATAGTAACAGCGGTTACATAACCTTTGACTTGAGCCACAACGCCATGCACCCATGCACACGTGTCATAGGTGCGATCTGGTACTTAAACAAATAGCATTACAGTTGGAGTTAGTTTTCATTTATGTCCTCAGTGACACTAAACGTGAAATACTTCATGTGGCATTTCTTTCATATAATGTCAAACAAAAGCAAGAGAATAGCTCAAAATGATGAGTTATACATATGATTTATGTTTTCCTGTAAGGGACAATAAAGATACTTTGAACGTTGTGTGTGTGTGTGTGTGTGTGTGTGTGTGTGTGTGTGTGTGTGTGTTGGGGGGGGCACTGTGTTTACTTAACTTTCAGCTTTAATACATCAAACTTGTATTTCTTAACTGTTGTGTTAGTGAAGGCCAGAAGGAGAACAAATGTGTTGTTGCTCTGACACTGAAGGACAAACACACAGATTGTCTCTCACTAGATAATAGTTGGAGAGCTGCTACAACTCTGAGACTGTCAGTGACAAAGACAAGTATTTCCAATTTATATTCCCTTTCTTAGAGCAGCACATCATCAAAGATTGTGAAAGGAAAGTGTAGATTCTTCATTTCATTCTCTTTATTGTGGTAGATTGAATCAATTAAAAAAAAAATCACAGTTCAGGTTAATTAATTCTTTCATTTTTCTAATGTGTTCATGCTACCAGTGTTTAAATGTTAAAAGGAGAGCTTTTCTTTTGTCCTACATTAATAGTCAAGTTTCACACAGACATGTTTAAGTGACAGTTCACCTCTGTTGGTTTCTGTTCAGATGACATTTCTGAATGCTCCGTGTCTGCCGGTGGTTATGTCGACGTTCCTGTCGGATAGATGTAGAGAGGAGCTGGATGTGAACTTCACTTGACAGTTATGGAAAGCAGCTTTAATATTCTTGCACTTGCAGCTTTTTATGTTTTAGTTGATTTTTGCAGTTTTCCATTGACAGCGCACGTTGTCGAGGTGAGGGAATCATAGACCGCTCACGATACGGTGAAGACGGCAAAGAAGTGATGAAGCTGGGTTCAACATCTCCTAGAAAACTATTATTTTTGCCTACCACACAGAGAGTAAAGTAATTTAATTATATATTTCAGCAAAGTCATCTCAACATGTTTTCACTGAGCATTGAAAGGTTTTGATGAAACTTGTGACGCGAACAAATTATTTTGATTTGTTTGCACTTTATTAGGGCCTGAGCACCGAGTGTGCCCATAGGTGACAGGGACCCTGGCACCTATTGTTTTTGGAAGGATTATTATCATTCTGCTGGAATTATTGATTTTTCAGGGCCTTAACATACTCGAACACTCTGAAACTTACCATTTCGGTAAAACAGTGCTCAGATGTTTATGAAATTTGGTGGGCTGATTGCACACATTGTAATGGATTTTACCCATATTTTAAATTTTTTTTTTCACCAAACAGGAAGTGGGCTTTTTTTTTGGATTTCAGTGATTTTCAATGTTCAAAAAGTCACGAAACTTAGCACATGTTTATCCTCATTAGTAGTTTTTTTGTTAATGGAATTGGGCACGGGCGTGCCACGTCACCTTTATAGCTTTATAGCTTTATAGCTTTTAAAATGGCTTTTGGCGTTTTTGGTGGGCTAGGGGTTCACCAAAGCTCACAAAAACTTGGTACATCAGTCATTGCCTACCTCTGTTAATGAAATGGGTGTTGTTCATGGGCAAAACAGCTCAAGGGTTCCCCCTAGAAAATTTCAACGAAGTAGTCCTCGTGGTACGTTTCACCTAGATATACGAAAATTGGGACGCATTTGTAACTTGTTGACATCTACAGGAAATCCTCTTGGAACCATAAGCTAAACCCAACTGGAAGTCCACCATTTTCAATTAAGTGTGCAATTTTGGTGCCATTTTCAGGCATTATACTTTAACAAACTCCTCCTACAGATTTAATCAGATCGACTTCAAAATGTGGTCCTAACAATCTTACGGCCTTTGCAATGTTAGGTTGCGAGGAGGTCATTGAAAGGCGTGTCTGTGTCAGCATGGCGAATTTTGATGCTCCACCATGACAGCGGAATGTCATTTTCCACAGTAGCCCCCACAGTAAGATTCACCTAGATGTATGAAAACTGGGAGGCATGTGTATCCCATAGAGATCTAGAAAAAAGCCTCCTGGACCCATACCCTAAACCCAGCTGGAAGTCCGCCATTTTGAATTTAGTGTGAAATTTTGGTCAATTTTTTTCATCCATGACTGCATTGGGGATTTTGATGTTTTGCCATTAAACAGGAAGTTTATAGAACTCTAGTATACAATGACCAACCAGCTCCAAACTTCAGATGTTTGATGACTGTCCCACATTAAAACCATCTGCATGGTTATATAAAGTCATAGTCATAACACAACCTATTGGATACAGGAAATTGCCCCTGAGAGACAATCATCATTTGATTGATGATTGATTGATGAGTTTTTTCATGGTCTCGTTGGCACTTAATGTACCTCTAGATAATGCGTGTTTGGAGCATCTTACATGCAAAACACTTTGTCCTCTGACACACCGTCCATGCAGGAAATCCTACTTGTGAGTGTGGTGTTATGTGGTCGTGACAAGGCAGAGCGGCTCTAACCGACCTCCCAAAGGCCCATTCAACGCTGCTTGCAGCTTTAATTTATATTTGTAATTCATTGACTTTTATTTGAAAAGAAAGAATTTGTCACTGTGGTCACTGTGTGGTAACAATATGAGCTCAGGATGAGGCTTTCAGTGAGTCAATATTTTTCTAACTAACCATATTTTACACTTTTGTAGTGTTGATCCATAAGAAGATAAATTTGTGGTTTTAAGAACCAAAAACCATCTCAGTGTAGTTTTACATCTCCTCTCTCAGGCTTCTCTCTGGAGCTCTAGTAACAACAGGTCAGTGAGCCAATCAGAAGAGAGGAGGCT
>NW_019525549.1:989467-990181 GCF_002814215.2 Seriola lalandi dorsalis | reverse complement strand
AACTACGCTAACGCTATATTGATTACAGCAACTCCTAATCTGAGTCTGGGTCTGACTGAGGCTCAAACATGTTGGTCACTCTCTCTGCTCGGCACTGCCCTTGTCAGTGCAGAGAGCTTGCCTGTGCATTAGCACAGCCACTAACACTGTCAGCCACTTGCAGTTAGATGCTAACAAACAATGCAAACAAATAAAAGATGCTAACTAAGCTAACCCTTCTGATACGCCTGCTAGTCTCTGGTTCTGGTCTCAGCAGACTCCTCATCTGAGTCTGGGTCTGACTGAGGCTCAAACATGTGGTTGAGTCTCTCCGATGTTTCCTCCTCTAACCATCTTGATGCTCTCTGCTCTTTCACCTGTCCACCTGGAGACAGCAGGTGGTGGGCAGGGTATAAGATGTCCAGATGTGCTACTAACCCCAGTTTACCCATTTTTTTCACTTTTTATGTGTGAAAACCATGATAAAAAAAATATTAATCATAGCAGAGGATTTGTACAGAATTTAAAATATGTCCGGAGGAACTTTTATAATAAGGATTTAGACTCACACATGGAGTGCCCTTACACAAGTTTTGTCACAGCTCTTGCTATTTTTCTTTTTTCTTTCTGTATTACTGCTATTACAATTACAGTTAGTGCCTGAGGGTTTGGATCCTGATAAGTGTGGCTCCAGTCAACGGTAGGTGACAAGGCAGGGGCCTTGAGCAGACTGAG
>NW_019525549.1:985604-989404 GCF_002814215.2 Seriola lalandi dorsalis | reverse complement strand
CAGTTTCTGAATACAGGCTGTGTGCATTTCTCTGTGGACTGAGGCTTTGATACTTTCACAGTATTAATTTAGAACCTAGACCTGCTTTACAATCAAACTAGAATTACCACCTTACCGTTTAGAATGAACCATCCGTGCACTTATTGTCCACTGCATGTTGCCAATGTGAACGCACTTATGCAGTCAAAACAGTAAGTGTGAGTATGGAAACACATTTACGCCGTCATCATCATCATCATCATCATCATCATCATCACTGTGACACCTTAGAAGGGGATCACACAGTGATGTAGAGCAACAGTATTGTGAGCAAATGTTCGTTCTCAAGGTCAGCCATGAGTCTGGATCACCAGACACACATTCAACACATCAACCCTGATGCAGGCCGTCGGCTTTTTGTTTACAGATGTTTTGATTAAAATTCATGAAAACAAACAAAGCAACACGGATTGGGCTCGGGAGCAGCACTGCCCATTCTCTCACTACTACAATATCCAAAGATAATAGACCTGATTCTGTGTGTGTGTATGTGATTGGACAACCTTTGTCAAAGCAGTGCTATTATGTATTTATGTGTGTGTGTGTGTGTGTGTGTGTGTGTGTGTGTGTCAGACAAAATTGAGAGCTTGAGTGTCTACATCTGTATTATGGGGTATTCAGTAAATGGAAATGAATAATGCCTCCACTTTCAGGCTGATGTTGTGTTACACATTTTTTGTGTCTAATCTAATATCCCCGTCTGTCCAAACATGTCTGGACTTACTAAGCACTGCACACCGTGTACATTGGGATTTACAGAGCTGAACAGCTGCTTTTTTATCCTTATATCACAAAAAAGGAAAAAAAAAAATAAATAAAATAAATGTGAATAAAATATATATGAATCCTGGCAAAAACCTAATTTTCTTGTTTGACAACCATGCTCTCCTGAAATCATCATGAGCTTTAAAAACAGACCAGGATGTTTTCTATTCATATTTATGACGCACATGTTGCCTGATAAATGACTAAATCTAATGTGTGTTTCTGATGTGTGACTAAAGCTGAGAGTGTATAGAGGCAGTGAGCTAAAATAGCCCCACTGACTTTCAGTTAGACTACAGAGGTGCTGAGTGAAGAGGTAACAGCCTTATATTTAACAAAGATGTGCTTTAATGAATCCAGGTAGTTCTATCTGAGAGAACAGAAACTTCTTTAATTATCCTCACAACTGAATGAACTGAGCTGAATGAACAACATATTGAAACTGTTGCTCTTCTTAGAGCGTAATCAACAGTGGTGCTGAAATATAGAGCTTGTCCTAAGCTGCGCACTAAGGTCACGGGGCCATTAATCTGGGGAACATGAATGTACTCAGCGAATTTATTGGCAAACACCCCCTCAGATTTTGATATGGTTTGTGATGGTGAAACTATCCAAAAACTTCAGAGGCCCTGAAAGAGATCAGGATTCAAGCTGCAGCCAGTTTTTGAACATAAGAAAATACATAAAACAGTTTATATTGAAAAGATTATTAAATATTACAAAGCACACTGAACCGTCTTTGTTTATCTGGGCTATATGGAGTGAGAGGTGAGAGGTTTAGCCTGTCAGAGAGGTTTGGGGACTGTGTAGACTGTTGAGTGGTCTGCACCATGGTCAACAAGTGAACTCACAGATGCACTCAAGTTAGCAAATGGTACATGCTATATTCACATGGGGATTATTGGACATCTGCGGCACATGCAGCTCATGATTGTGGGTCCTTTAGCTGCTCTGCTGTCCTGCCTAACCCTGACTTCAGATTTAACTGTAATGTCTGTTGTACCTTTTGGAGTTTTGGATGATTAAAAGCTCACTGGTATTTTTCATGTCTGTTTCCTCTCAGTCTGTGATCTTGAGCCTGTTTGGGCATAAATTCCATCCAAGTTTAGAGAGGAAGGAGGCAGTTGTCTTGTTGCTCAGAGAAGGAGATTTAACTTGGTGGTGGGAGTGTGGTGTGTAGCACATGGCAGCTTTTGTGTTTGTCTGTCTGTTTGGTCCCACAGTGACATGGGAGAACTGTTAGACTTTGGCCTTTGGTGCTCAATCTAAATGAAAGGAATCAGATGAAGTGTTCAACCACATTTTTACTGTACAGTTCAATCTGAACTGCTCATATCAACAACCCAAAGGCAACTATTTCTAAGAAAGAAGCTAAAATAGATCATCCGTATGCTGCCTGCCCAGAAGACACACTTAGTGACTACCTCATGAGCAGCTAAAGAGCTACATAGACCAAACGGACTAAACATTTGACTGATCTTCATGTGGTGGACAGAAACACACCTCCAGATAAATAATGTTGTCTCATCTCTGCTGGATGCGTCAATAGGCTGTTTGCTAACATGTTAGCTACATTAACTTTACAAATCTAGTGATCTGGCATGTTTTAATGGTGGTCTCTGCCTCATGGTCAAAGCTCAATTAAGTGAAATTTCAAATCCACCTTTCTTATGAGGAGCACCAGGTTCTTTAAAGAAAGGCTCCAATATAGAACTATTTAACGAAACATAACAATAAATAACTAAATTACTAGACAAATGTTTCAAGAGAAAACTTAAAATCCAAAGACTGTAATAGAGTCACACATACATTCATGTCTAACATGTCATGCAGTGCGTCATGAATAAGAATAACTTCTATCAGTTGTCATCTTTTCCCACATGGCTTTTCATGGTAGAGATGTGTTATCTCATCAATCCCATGTCGTTCCTCCTGTTATTCTCCTCACAAATGTAAGGGCACAGTTGTTCACTTGTCATTCTCATACATAACGCTCTTCAAAAGTGATTGTACAGTATCTCTTTGTCAGTTTCTTCCATTGAGGTTTGTTGATGTCATTATGAACAGTACCCCAGCGAAAAGCATCTGGATCAAACGACGAATGTAAAAGTAGCGCTGCTCATTTTCCTTCTCAGCTGTGGCATTGAAGCATAGAAGAACAAAACATGTTTTCAGTCACTATGTAAAACAACTCATTTTATTGTAATGACACTGTTTTGAGAGCCCATTATTACAGGTAATTGTTTTCATTCATCGGTGTTAACCACGTTTCCGGCTGAATATTTTCCTGTCTATCTGAACAGGATGGCTGAATTATCACTGCAACAGTGCAACAACCAGACCCATCAGTGTATTGATATACCATGCAGTTAATGCATTTCAACTTTAAATTATGGATGGAGTATGGACCTTTGCCAAAGGTGCAATACAGTGTGAAAGACCCCCCTCTGATGAAAACCAAGCGTTTAACCTTGTTAACATCCATATGATGTTTTTTTATATAATACAAGACATATGATGAGTGAAATAATCAGTCAACACCATGACTGAGGGTTTCCACCTTGAGCTGCAGTGAACAGAAAACAGATTCAGACAGCCAGGGTTTCATACATCACAAACTTAAGGAACCAATCCTGTCAACTTGTGGGGATGGGGGGCGGGGCTAAATAAACCTGAAATGTTGTCAGTACAGAGAGAGAGTTTGCATTAGCACAACCGCTAACACTGTGTCAGTCACTGACAGTTACAAGCTAACAAACAACATAAACAAATAAAAGATGCTAACTACGCTAACGCTATATTGATTACAGCAACTCCTAATCTGAGTCTGGGTCTGACTGAGGCTCAAACATGTTGGTCACTCTCTCTGCTCGGCACTGCCCTTGTCAGTGCAGAGAGCTTGCCTGTGCATTAGCACAGCCACTAACACTGTCAGCCACTTGCAGTTAGATGCTAACAAACAATGCAAACAAATAAAAGATGCTAACTAAGCTAAC
>NW_019525549.1:984722-985584 GCF_002814215.2 Seriola lalandi dorsalis | reverse complement strand
GTGTGAGTTCTCCTCGTTTCCCCATTGATCATCGCTGGGACAGAGTCCTCATCTCGACCATCGTGAGTGTTCCTGGGTTACTCACCTGCTGGTTTTTCGGTCCTCTGCCTGGTTCCGACCTACCCTCTGCCAGGTACGGCTGCCTCATCCACAGCTTTATTCTGGGCCCTCGGATTTTCCCCAAGCCCCTCAAAGACTGCCATTCGCCTTTTGAATTGAACTGTGTTTACTTACCTGCATCTAATAACAATAAAAGTCATTACCAATCATCGGTCCTAGTCGGTGCTGCTTTTGGGTCCAAACCTCACCCATTACACTGAGGCCTGTGTGGGATCTGTATGGCTGCCATTCTAGTGGCTTTGCAGTTAATTACTGTGACACAGTTAATGCTCTTCTAGATATTCCCAAATTAATCTACAGCATGCAGCATTATTGTGCCAACATTGTCATATGTACTAAGTAAACTGAGTTTAGCCAACATGAAATCCATTTGGTGTAGCAATGCATCATCCTTATTTACTATTTGAGAAGCTGTATTCAAAATAATCTCTTTTTCCATTTGGTGATATTGTAAAAGGATCCATGCTTAAGGTCCATCCTTTACATTTTACATTTAAAAAATATTTCAGTACTTCATAGAAGCCCCGTTTGAAGTATTCACAGCTTCAAGTGTTCTTCGGCAAGTCTTCACAAAGTTTGCGCACCTGGATTTTGGCAGTGTATCCGATTCTTCGTGGCTGGCCCTCCCAAGCTTTGTCGGATTGGATGAGAGGCGACTGTGAGCTGCCATCTTCAGGTCTCTGCACAGATTTAACTCTGAGGTTTGGCTGGGACACTCAAAGACAGTCAGAGATTTGTCCTC
>NW_019525549.1:975424-984672 GCF_002814215.2 Seriola lalandi dorsalis | reverse complement strand
CTAACCCCAGTTTACCCATTTTTTTCACTTTTTATGTGTGAAAACCATGATAAAAAAAATATTAATCATAGCAGAGGATTTGTACAGAATTTAAAATATGTCCGGAGGAACTTTTATAATAAGGATTTAGACTCACACATGGAGTGCCCTTACACAAGTTTTGTCACAGCTCTTGCTATTTTTCTTTTTTCTTTCTGTATTACTGCTATTACAATTACAGTTAGTGCCTGAGGGTTTGGATCCTGATAAGTGTGGCTCCAGTCAACGGTAGGTGACAAGGCAGGGGCCTTGAGCAGACTGAGGCCTGTGTGGGATCTGTATGGCTGCCATTCTAGTGGCTTTGCAGTTAATTACTGTGACACAGTTAATGCTCTTCTAGATATTCCCAAATTAATCTACAGCATGCAGCATTATTGTGCCAACATTGTCATATGTACTAAGTAAACTGAGTTTAGCCAACATGAAATCCATTTGGTGTAGCAATGCATCATCCTTATTTACTATTTGAGAAGCTGTATTCAAAATAATCTCTTTTTCCATTTGGTGATATTGTAAAAGGATCCATGCTTAAGGTCCATCCTTTACATTTTACATTTAAAAAATATTTCAGTACTTCATAGAAGCCCCGTTTGAAGTATTCACAGCTTCAAGTGTTCTTCGGCAAGTCTTCACAAAGTTTGCGCACCTGGATTTTGGCAGTGTATCCGATTCTTCGTGGCTGGCCCTCCCAAGCTTTGTCGGATTGGATGAGAGGCGACTGTGAGCTGCCATCTTCAGGTCTCTGCACAGATTTAACTCTGAGGTTTGGCTGGGACACTCAAAGACAGTCAGAGATTTGTCCTCAAGCCACGACAGCATTACTCTGCTCCAGTCTCAGGTCACATGCACTCACACTAGGTTTCAAGGACCTCTCTATATTTGGCTGCATTCATCCTTCCCTCAATTCTGACCAATCTCCCTGTCCCTGCTGTTGAGAAGCTCACCATAGCACCATCATGCTTTGCTGTAGTTAGGTATCAGCAGTGCTTGGTCCTCACCAGACGTAGTTTTTGGAGTTCTGCCCAACAAGTTTAATTTTAGTCCTGGTGGTTCCTTCTTCCATGTCACAGTAATTGAGGCCACTGTCCTGGGAAGAAGAAGTTATTGACTTCTAATAAATTTGAATAACTTTGACTGTGGCATATTTGTTGGTGTCAGACAGCTGGTTTGAGTATTTCTGAAACTGTTGATTTTCACACACTACAGTCTCTGGAGTTTTTACTCTGAATGGAGCCAAAAACAACCAAAACAAATCCAGTGAGCATCAGTTCCGCGGACGGAAACACCAGGTCAGAGCAGAATGGACAGACTGGTTGGAACTGACAGAAAGGCTACAGTAACTCAGATAACCACTCTCTACAGCTGTTTTGAAGAGAAAAGCATCAAATGAACAACATGTTGAACCTTGAGGTGGATGGACTACAACAGCAAGAACAGAAATCACTGTCTGAGCAAAATGAAGTACAAACTGGATGAGTCCAGGCAGTGTGCTCTCCTTTCTGTTTCACAGTCCCTCTTTCTTTTTATCTACTTGCCTCCTACACATTGCTCATTCTCTATATCAATCTTTTTCTCTCTCTGTCTCTCTCTCTCTCCAACACTGGCGTGTCTCTCCATGCCTCCTTTTATTGCTGACTGTTTTTCTTTCTCCCCGTCCCTCAGTCTATCCTTGATCTCTTATCCCTTTGTTGAAGTAAATGGCTGATTCCAGTCTGCCAGGCAGAATGACTGATTACAGTAGAGGACAGAGGTGGCTGTATATCATATCAATATCACTTGTATTCAGTAAATTCAGCAGGACCCCAGTTTGCTTCCTTCTCTTTCTTCCTTTCCTTTGTTTCCCCTATCTTGTCCTTTTTCCCAAGTTTTTGAAACAGCAGACTTTCTTTCACTTTTCTCCACCTTCAGTCATCCGTTATAACCTACAGTGTTTTGCTGCAACAGTCCTGTAGCTGGTGTGCTAACCACACACATGCTAGCTGTACAATAACATTCTAGTGTGAACCAGCCAGAAGATTGCCAAGTGAGAAATCTTAGCCATTTAGTTCAGTTGATTAATGCTAATTTGTACAGATCATTTCACACATTGCTAAAAGCCCAGCTCAGTGGCTTTTTGTAGCTTTGTAGTTCCAAACTCTTATCCAACTCTTAGCCATTTTTGCACTTTACCATTTTGTTCGTGTCCTTTATTCTTTCTTTTCTATGCGCTCCAAGTAAAATTCTTTTTGTCTACATTCGCAATCTTTTATTTTTATAAGCCAAGTCAAGACCAACTGAACCAAAACAACAGAAGTGCCTCAGAGTAACTTTGTAACTTTTAATTATTATCAAGTTTTCCTTTTTGAAGATTTCTGACAGTTTAGAGTCATGTGGTCAACGCCAGTCTCCTCTAAAGTTATCCAGCCAAAGTGAAGAGCATTAGAGTTTATTTAGCATCTACCTGAAAGAGGCACCAGCAGATAACATCTGCACGACCTCCTGCAGAGAAGCCGACAAGAAATCAAGAGTGCCCGAGACAGAAAGTCTCCTGGCAAACTCCACCAGAGCTGAACCGCTGAGACACCGGCAGAATCCGTGACTGTAATGGCCTCCAGGAGAATCCACCTAGATCCTGCGTCTCTAGGGTTACCACAGCAATCACAGCCACCTGGGCTCCAGCCGAGGGTCTCCAGTTACAGCACAACTCACAGTAGGCCGGTTTTAACACTCTCTCATGACCATCTGATGTCGAAATATAGTAATATATAAACATCAAATCTCATTCATAGACGTAGTATCATTAGCTGTATAGCCATAGTGTATAGCCATTGCCAACTCATCACACCGCTCATTTCATTATTATTTTCATCTTTATGATTATTACACCTTGCATTTACTCTGTAGATAGTAGTTTAGTTAAATAAACTCCTTTATTTACACCCAGTTGTTGTCCTGTTGTATTCTTTTGACGTAGAGACTGGAGATCCATTGAATCGAGAAGTCATGGCTTCTGATATGAGATTGATACATTTTTCAATGAAGTAATTGATTGTTGTCCTCCCAGAGGACTGGTGCCCCGTTTCAACGAGAGCAAATTCTAAATCATGGCGTTAACGGTACACATGGGAATCTACCACAACCTCCTCCTGACGCCTTTGTATCTCTTTATACTACGTCACCGCACTTTTCCCTTTGCTCCTGTCATAATTAATACGACCACTAGATGTCACCTAGCAACAAAACGTGACTACATAATAACCTGCTGCACAGACAACCTGTGGGCTTGTTTTTTTACAGGACAACAGTCTCAAACGTTAACATAGGTGGTTTAAGCTGTAATGGTAACAGTATTGTAGTTATACGACAGTCTCAGCTCCTTCATTATCACTAGTTGATACCACTGGGTTCGCCACTGTAGCTGCTACTGTTTGCTCTCAGTGTCTTGGTTGTGAAAAAAAAAGGAAGTATGCCGTTGAATGTCTTAGATTCAGTGTCTTACACTGAATAGGAAGACTGAAATCACACACGTTTTAAGCACTTTGTGATGTTTAAAAAAGTAATGAATCTTTTTATAAATTCTGTTTGTTTGCTTTCCACATTTCCTGTATAGTACATAATAAGCAAAGCAACAACCTGTCTTGTGACTGACAGTCCTTGTGACTAGTGGATAATGAAAATAATGGTCATGACATAGAAAATTACTGTGACTGAATATGAACAAAAGGAATTGCTGACTTCAGCTGCTGGTTTGATTGATAATTACCTGGAGCTGCGGTTCTACACGTCTCCCTGAGCTATTTCATATCAAATAATCTCTTAGTAGGTGTTGATGTGTAGCTCTCTGCATACAGCAGTAGCCACTGTGTTGTTGTTCATTACTCTGATTATATGTCCTACTCCATCCTACTCTAACGGCCGTCAGACGACAATTTCAGTGGGTGGATCGTAGCATTAATTATGGCGAGATGAACTTATTAGCATGCATGCAGATGTGCCCACTGACCTACCTCTGTGATTGAGACTGCTCACTGAGATGAGCTGGCGTTGACATCAGGTGTGATGGCTGATGAGCTCCAGCTGTAGGCAAATTGTCTCTCTGATGTCTTCTTCCTCCTCTGAATGTGTCTGGTCAGATGGCACAGCCAGTACATCCTGCTCTTTTTTTTTAAACATTTCAATCTTTACTTCAAGAAAAGAAAAAATATATAGTTTGCTTGTAGCATTCTGAATTCTTCACTTGACTACACTTGCATACATGTGTGGTTGATGATTCATACAGTTTCTATTTGTAAAGTTTTAGATGTTTTAATTTGAGAATCGTCACAAAACATTATTTGTTTCTGACATGTAATGACCTGAAGATGCTTGAAGAAGCTGGAATTGTGCTACAACGTTGATGTCTTGCTAAATAATGCTCATTGTCAGAAGCACATTTTGTCAACATGGAAGGCAAGCAACTGCTTGGGGCCCCAAGGCTGTTAGGGTGCCCCAGGCTATTAGGGGGCCCCTGAGGGCTGACAAGCTTAACTCCACAGCAATGTCTCAAAATGTGGCTCCCTCTACCTCCCTTAAACAACCAATGGTCGATTTGCAATAACATCTCAGAAGCAGGGTTGCCAAATATTTTCAGTAAAGCTGCACATACAATCTACACAAAACGTTCCCAGCACTGCTAAGTTGATGAGCACAGGCTTTATAATGTGGATTATTTACAATGTGACGTTTAGTTATTTCGTTAATTATCTAGGTTTTTATGGTTCCTTATAATGTATAAGGATAAATAATTTTTTTTTATATTGGAATTAAAAATAATGTTTACATTTCAGCCTTTTTTCATTAATATCAGATTATTTATTACTGTTATTTATTGATGAATGCATATCAGAGGGGCCCCTGGCAATTTTTTGCCCTTGGGCCTCAAGGGTCTCTACAAACGCCACTGGTTATTGTCACCAAAAGTGATGATTACAGGATAATTATTGAGTAATCTTTGGCTTCACACTATAGACCCAAGATGGACATATCATGACATCACTGTTGTTGTTATATCATTAAGTTCAATATTGTATTCAATCATCTAATCATCATCATTTCATTTCCACGCCACTGCTATGTTATGGTATTAACAATGATAAGAAAAAGAAGAAAAGACCCTACCTGTCAGATGACTGGACCACAAATTCAAAAGGAATTTATTAGGTACACTTAGATAAATCCAATGCAGTATAACACAACAGGTCCAGTTGTTATTGAATCTGTTTGAAAGAGGTATTGATTAATTGATTAATGGGCATTTTGGAGGCTGTAATTTGTGGAGTTGTGGAGCTGTACCGGATGATCCTGAGGGGTGTCCCTGATATTTTACCCATCCCAGTTATATGAATTAAGAATGCCTGTTGTATTACACTGCATTAAATTTGTGTAGGTGTACCTAACACATTGGCCTGTTAGTGCAGATTAATTTAATCACAATTGTTTTTTAATGGATTTATTTTACCAATGGAGTCACATGCACTTAAGAAAATGTCTGTCAAATGTATTTGTGCATCAGAAAGGAAATTATTAGAAATGACTGAGTGTAACAACAGACTGTAACGTTAGTTTAAGCCATTGTTCTCACTCAGCAAACTGAAAATATAACAACATTATGACACATGGTGTTACATCATGTAACCATAACAGCAGCAGTGCATAAATTACCTGTTAATAATATAAATATGTCAGGCTTTGTTGGAGATAAAAAATGAGCATAGCAATACAGGACAGAAGGACAAAGAAAGATAGAAATTCCTTCATTTGTAGTTGAAATAGTGACCAGTGAAGCTTTGTGTCATACAATCTGTGTATTGATTCCATGTTTTCAGTAATTCACATTATTATCTACAGGTGGCTACAAAAGCTGGGACCTCACTGTAAAGTGAAGTTTCCTAACATTAGTTAACAGCGAAACCTATTGATAACACCAGACCAAGTAACTTTAGCAATAAAACCCCAGAGTGCTGAATGAAGCAAACATTATTTTGATAAATTTAAGAATTTAATTACTCATTTGTAAATTTAAAATTATGTAAATGGTACATTTTGGCGGTCAAATGTAAAAGGTCAAGGTCACGGTGACCTTAGAAAACATTATTTTGGCCTTGTGAATGCAATATCTTGAGTACTCCTAAAGGGAATTCCTTCAAATTTGGACTCAACTGAATGGATGAATTGATTAGAGTTTGGTGGTCAAAGGTCAAAGGTCAAGGGTGGTGAGACCTCAAAAACACTTTTTAGCCATTACTCAAGACTTCACACAGAAATTGTGACAAAATTTCACACAAATGGTTCATATTTTTCTGTGTAAACAGGGATGTAACCTGGAACTAGTCTGAGTGGAGGAAGCAGACAACCGTGAGGAGGTGACTCTAGTTATCTTATAGTTTGTTACTGTAAACATGACGACGAAGGTCCTTTCGCTTTAAGGAAGTTCTTATTTTTTTAACGCAAACCAATTTTTTTCCTAAACCCAACCTCTTAGTTTTTGTGCCTATACCTAACCAAGCTGTGACCGTTGTACAACCACATCCATGTTACTGTTACCTTGGCGATGAAGATCCAGTACCTCTGCCGCTGATACACGTAAGCTTGTTGAATTTGGAGAACATGTACATCTAACATACATGTAAGTAGTTCTTCAGTCACTGAGTAATTCATTCATATTCAGTGTGTCAGTAGAGAGAGGATGTGATGAACTTCTGCTTCAGTCCATCACAACACTTCTCCAACATGTTTAAAGCTCTTGAGATAATGTGGCAGAAACAGGACTGAGCGCTAAAACCATAAAGCTTTTGAGCTGAAAGGGAGGTCAGAGATCTACATGCTGCACAGAGTCAGTCACTTACGCCTTCTTAGCTCTGTCATCTTATTAAAATTAATGTCACTCTACTAACTAACTGCTGATCTCCGGGGATTTTCATACTGAACAGTTTTTACTCAGAATGGTGAAGAAACAAAAAGCATCCAGAGAACGACAGTGACAGAAACACCTTGTTGATGAGAGCGGTCAGAGGAGAATGGACGGACTGGTTGGAGCTGACAGAAAGTCACTCAGATAACCACTCTTTCCAACTGTGCTGAGCAGAGAAGCTTCAGAGTGAACAACACGTCCAACCTACAACAGCAGAAGACCACGTCATGTTCCACTTCCTGTCACCAAGACCAGAAACCTGAGGCTGCAGTGGACACAGACTCAGCAACACTGGACAGTTGAAGACCTGGTCTGATGGATCTGGATTTGTGCTGAGGCAGCAGATGGTCGGGTCAGAGTCTGAATCCATGGAGCCAACCTGCCTCGTGTCAACAGTCCAGGCTGGTGGTGGTGGTGGTGTGATGGAGTGTGGAACGTGTTCCTCTTAATACCAGTCAATCATGGTCTGAATATCTCAGTCTATCTGAGGATTGCTGCTGACCATGTTCATCCTTCATGGCCACAGTTCACCATCTTCTAATGGCTCCTTCCTGCAGGATCATGCTCCATGTCACAAACTGGTTTCATCAACATGACAGTGAGTTCAGTGAACTTCAGTGACCCCCCCAGTCTCCAGACCTGAATCCAGTAGAACACCTCTGGGACGTGGTAGAACAGGAGATTGGCAGCCTGAATGTGCAGCTGAACAAATGTGTAGACATGATGTGATGCAGTCATGTCAACGTGGAGCAGAGTCTAAGGGGAAAGTTTGCGACTTGTTTCTTCCACTTTCATGCTCGTCTCTTTGACCTTAGTTGCCTCTTCCCTCTTTCTCTCCTCTTCCTCTCCTTTCTTACCAGATTCTATAAAAGCTTCAGTGTCAGCTAAAGTTTCCATTCTCCTGATTCAGCCCTGATGCTACAGCAGACTCGGGACATGTTTAATTGCATATGCAGGCCTTCCGTGTGTCTGCCTGCGTGAGCCCGTGTTTTCAGCAGACTCCTGTCAACGTCCCACTATGTGTTTTTTAAAGCAGCAGTCTTAGTGTATCAATATTGGTTCTAGATGATGGCAGGACAGCTGCGGATTCAATGTGTTGACTTTTTTTTGCAACACTAATCGAATGCAAATGTAATGCTAATGTGGCAGCAGTAGTGAGCCTGGAGGGAGTCAGGAGATTTGATGCTGTCATAGTTTTAAAAAAAAAAAAAAGTAGAGGCAGTGTGGGTGATGTTGCGCTTGCTTTTACTTGAATTGAAATAATTCATGCTACACAATCCATTAGAGTATTTTATGTCAAGATAAAAATGTATGTCGCCTTCAGAAACCAGTGGGAATTTGCAGACATTTGCAGATTTAGCTTTTACATTAATCCCCTTAATTTACCATTTTATTTCTGGTTTTTTTTTTAATATTGAAAATAATATAAAAAAATATATATTTAGGCCACAAACTAAATAATTGACATGTTTTTTATCATGTCTATAAAAAGTTGAACATGCTGAACGTTTGTCAATGTGCATTAAAATGTGCCTGTGTTTTTGCATTGCCTTTGACAGCACCAGCCAATTCGCACAATAATGCACCTTGGTTTAAGGGAGAGGGGAAATTTGGCACACACATTTGCTAATTATTCACACACAGATATTTTGGCATACACATGTGCTAATTATAAGTGCTTTTAGCAATAGTACTATCAGAAAATTAGCATAATGTCTCCCTGGTGGCCATTTTTAAAATGGCTGCCAAAACTACTGCAGGGTTGGACTGGTCTCGTTTAAAATGACCATAATTAAACTTCAGAGGAAGTAATCACCGTGATGGATTTGAATATGTGGCAGTATAGAGGACGAAATTATCCCCATACTGTCAGAATCTATGATGTTTGTCAGTAAGTCTTGAGAGCTTTGCTGCCATGTTACACACAGGGGCATGCTTCCCGTGCTTTGCATCCTCCTTGAGGTTGATAAGAACAGCTACAGAATTAGGGCTGGATTTATTTTCTGGATAGGGAAAAGCAGATTACATGTAACTGTATTACATTAAGCAGTCAGCACAATTTTCAATGAAGCACTACGAGATAGGTTTTTCACTAATTTAAATTTCCTTTTCCTAAACCTCACCAAGCTGCAACAATTCTCCAACATTAACCATGTGTTTGTTATCATACAACAGTGGTCCCCAAACTAAGGCCCGATGGCCGGATACGGCCCGCCCCCACATTTGGCCCGGCCCCCTGAACTATTATTATTTATTTCATTAATAGTGTTATTATTTATTT
>NW_019525549.1:967599-975404 GCF_002814215.2 Seriola lalandi dorsalis | reverse complement strand
ATGCTTCCCGTGCTTTGCATCCTCCTTGAGGTTGATAAGAACAGCTACAGAATTAGGGCTGGATTTATTTTCTTGATAGGGAAAAGCAGATTACATGTAACTGTATTACATTAAGCAGTCAGCACAATTTTCAATGAAGCACTACGAGATAGGTTTTTCACTAATTTAAATTTCCTTTTCCTAAACCTCACCAAGCTGCAACAATTCTCCAACATTAACCATGTGTTTGTTATCATACAACAAAGGTCCACTACACCTGCTGCTCTCACGCTGCTGTGGGTTGTATCACTATGTTGCTACGATTGACATACATGTTCATTTCAGTTGGAGAGCTAGTGTTTTGTGTGTGTTTTTGAGGTGCCCACAGGCAGCAAATTCCACAAATATCCACCAGTCTATATGTTGTGAAGTCATTAACTATATCGACAATAACCAATACAATCAAGGACCTTAAGTTTCTCTGTGGGCATATAAAGCTCTGGAGGGTGGGGAAAATAAAATAAATCAATAAACACAGACAATACCATTTCCTTCACAAGCTTTCTCTAACTTCAAGAAAGTAAAACAACGACTGCTGGTGTGTTTTTATCCAATCACAACAGCTAGATGCTCAGACAGTTAAGAAGGCACTGAAAACAACTTAGTTTAGCATTTTTAGGTTTAAGGATTTGTTCAGTAAGATTAGAAGTCAAAACAATCTGTATGTCTCACAGTGTAAGGATACATGCTGCTAGTTGGACATTATTCTTTGTGGATTTAATGAACCATAAAACAGCAAATTCCTTCCATTTAAAAAAAAACAAAAAACATTCAAAATATACTCACCCAGAATTCAACTGAGGGAATTAATATGTGAATTATATTCTAGGGTGGATGTTTCCTGGTTAGGAGACATGGGAGGCCAGCGGCTCTGACAGCTGTTTCTGTCTCACAGATGTTGGCACAGAACCCATGTTGCTTTAACCCAGACCCTGGATTTTTTTTTTTTTTTTTAACAGCATCAACTATGTCCTCAAAATGTCAGAATAAGATCAGTAAAATTTTATGTGAAGACAGTAAAATGTGTTCACTTATATTAAATA
This sequence comes from Seriola lalandi dorsalis, assembly GCF_002814215.2. Lineage (NCBI taxonomy): Eukaryota > Metazoa > Chordata > Actinopteri > Carangiformes > Carangidae > Seriola > Seriola lalandi. Next base: position 974,322 of record NW_019525549.1, on the reverse strand, counting down.
GTTAAAATTATTGAAAGTGCGTGTACAATCTAAAAAGTAGCATATGTTGGTTAAAAACAAGTAAAAAAAAAACAAAAAAAATCACAAAAAGCCAAACACAAATGTCTGGCTTGTAAGTAGTAAAAATAACCAAGATACTGTGAAAGAGATTATTAGCGCAGTATTAGCATCAGATAATGATGCTGTTAAATCAAAAAGCTGCTTAATGGAATGAAGGTGCAGGAGATGTGTATCATCACACCTAAGAAAACATCTGCACTCATCCAAGAATTTAGGGCCAAAATAATTACCCCTAAACACCAAAGTAGAAAGTTTAACTTCCTCCCTTCAGGAGCTGCTATAATGACTACATGATATGGTAATTAAAAGATGATTAAAGATTAGGAGTTTCGGTAATTACACCTTTAACTGAGCTAATGGAGCAATCAGACAAAATTTGAGTTTTTTTTTTTCTTTTTTTTCTCTTCCGCACTATTTCAGCTCCAAGGCAGTAATTTCTTTTTTTTTTTTGTTTTTTTTTTACTATTATTTCTATGTGTTTGAAAGAAAAAAGGGACACAGAGAGGAAGAATCAGTGTAATTAGAGGTGAAATGCAACTCGGTCCTTCATACAGCACTTCATGTCTTCTGCACATGCTCAAGTGAAAATTTGGAGCATGTTCAAGGAAGTTTTTTATTTTTAAAAAAGGACACAAACACTCACACACGCACACACACACACACACACACGCACACACACACACACACACACATAGGCATGCACAAAAGATTTCTACTGCTGGAGTGGCAAAATGAACAAAGATGTCAGCCAACCACAGTCTAGATCAGGCTTTAGTTGGATGTCAGTCTCTCTCTCTCTCGCTCTCTCTCACACTCACCCTCTCTCCACACATTTACCTCATGTTCTGTGGGTGGGGATTAGGCCTTGTCCGGTGTAACCTTATAAAGCTCCATGACAGGCTACTAAAGGCTTTATGTCAGAGTCTGGCCCTATAAAACTCTACTTGACAACACACACACAGACAAATACACGGAGGCCAGGAGGCATGCACACAAAGACACTAATTACCATACATGAGACACAGACTCACACACACACACACACACACACGCACACGCACACACAGATTGTCAGGTTTATAAGGTTGCTGGTATTATGGGATGTGACAAAGTTGAGGCCAGTTTCACACCCGAGGGGCTTTAGGGACTGCAGCTGACAGCGGTTTCAAGCTGAAACTGTTTTTGAGGCTCTGTTAAAGCCTCTACCATTTTTCCTGAAAGCACAAAAAGGTCGAAGGTTCCACAGCTACAGAGAGGAGTCATAAACAGAAGCATGTTCTTCTTTTCATTTCTGTTAGGCTGCGTTTGCACTGACTTTAGCTCTCTGTATAGCTCCTTTTCCACTGATCCAAAAACCCGCTAAGAACCCGCGAACATCGAGCTTTTGTCGTTTCAATCAACATTCGCATTGGGTCAAATTGCTCTCAGGTATTTATCGGCTCCGGCTCCAATCAGCATTGATAAACACATCAAAACACAACACCTGGCTGAAATCACTCATTTTCAACCCTCTTCCTGCTGTGACGTCTTTCAGAGCACAGACATTGTAAACACACCTGTCACCTGTCCAGCGTGGAGCCGTTAAACCAGACACACACCGGAGACAACCCGGAGAGACGTACTGGAAATGTGGTGGCTAATCAAAGAGGTGTTACACCATAACATGAATCTGTGTTTTTACCTCGCAATCATCAAGATGAAAGATAAAAGAACTTTCCAGAGATACAAGCTCCTGTGTGAATGATTACAAACCATTGTGTCATGTTTTGGAATCTGGTCTTTTGCCAACACACAGAAATCTACAGTATCCCTCTGAAACACAAAGTCCCAACTCTGCCCAAACTCGGCATTGTGTACAGACTTTCTTTTTTAACAGGTAACATGCCGTCTGACTGTCTGAAAGGTCCCATATAGTATAAAGGTAAATCTCCATGTCTTCTTTCATTATAAAGCAGGTCTAGGTTCTAAAAACACAGCACACAGCTTTTATTCAGAAACTGATCCTTGGAAACAGCCGTCACGAGAGGAGATGTTAAACTACACCGAGATGGTTTTTGGTTCTTAAATCCACAAATATATTCTCTTATGATAAAAACCACTAATAAAACTCAGCATAGATAGGCCTAATTAACACCATGGAGTTTCAAAATTGCTCTACACTGTGCCACCACATTTGTGTGGAATAATTGTCGTATATAAAATGATTGTGCTGATCAGTTCATTATATCTCATCCGTTGACGGGTTGTTACTGCTCTCATTGTCCCACCTATGGAGCTTCAGTCCTTTACATCTATGAAACCCCGACTGATGAAGCTGCAGCTTCTTCATATCTCATCATAGTGTTGATGAAAATATGCACAAGGCAAAATAGCTGAAGCATTTTCCCAAATATTAAATATTGTACAATTGATTAGCAAGCACAAACACACACATTATTAACATACTCCTAAGTCTAACCAATGAATCCTCTTTGCATTGCATTGCAAACCATTAGTTTAATTTAATTTAGTTTAATTTATTCATTTCTTCTTCTCTTATCTGTTAAATTATCAAATTGTTTTTGTCGTTGCTTCCTTATCCTTTGTTCAGATGCTCTGCTCGCCCGGCTAACAGGGCTCACACTTTCTACTGAGGTCTGACTTTCAGAGTACAGAATGAATACAATGACCAACACCAGCCTTTGTAGGATGAAAGTGTGTAGCGTGATGTACATCTGGTGAATGTCTTCACCGTCAGGAACGATCTCAAATGAGACAGTGTCTGATTTGAAGGTGCAGCTGCATAATAACACATCACAGGACTTATTATCTTTACCTTCTGTTTGACTTAAGAACAGCATTTACATAATGAGGGAGAAGCTTCTGAATTTCTCCATGTTTACAAAAATTACATGTTTAACAGATGTGATGTCGATGGCAGAGACTGGAGGAAGAGACACAGGCGTTTGAGGAATAGCCTAAAAACTGTATGAATTGAGGGGGAATATAATGTGGCCTTTATTCTGAAAATCTCCCAATAGCCAACAGGAGACAGAAAAGAGAAGAAATATAAACAAATATAAACAGGTTTTCACATTAAGTACATATTATTATCTTATGCACATATGACCACAACCGACTCAGTCAGTAATCAGCTGTAAAGCAAAGGTCATAGTTCAATGAAGCCACAATGAAAACATCTGTAGCACAGCTGTGACCCCAATGTCATGAACCTGAGACCTTACCCGTGCCTTGATATCCATTCAGTTAGTACTTCGGCGACTTAGTGGTGCTTCTCTCTGGAGGTCTAGTAACAACCAGTCAGTGAGCCAATCAGAGGACAGGAGGCTCTGGGCCTCTCTTCTGATTGGCTGACTGTTTTCTGAGTGATCCAATATAAAAATATAGCAGATCCCAGGTAAACCAAATCCTGTAAGGTTGAATAGTGGGTCCAGGTGGACTGGGCTTGTAGACTGCTTTGTTGTGACATCAAAAAGTTACAGGAAGTCTTGATGGCTTGTTTAAAGGCTCAGTTTCTGAATACAGGCTGTGTGCATTTCTCTGTGGACTGAAGCTTTGATACTTTCACAGTATTAATGTAGAACTTAGACCTGCTTTATAATCAAACAACACATGGACATCTTTAGATTATATGGGACCTTTAAAACAATTCTCTTCTTCTAATGTGAACTCATCCTCAAAGCACAGACACTTATGAAGCTGTTTCTTTGTTGCTAAATGATGGATTTGACCGGTTTTAGCTTTGTTTCTTAACCACACAGCGTATGTACTGTATGTGATGTTGGACTGAGCACAGACAGGATGCTGGGTGTCTGAGGTGAGAAGTCATTTCTCCGTTGTCTCCATCATGTGGGGACGGATTCGTTGACTTTAACAGCCAGCGGTCATGGTGTTTGTAGGAAGAGATGAGCATGAAATTACAACTAGATATTTCACCACATCCCAGACCTGACACGACATCCCTGAATACACAATCTCTCTGTCTCGCTCTCTCACTATTTATTTATTCACCAACTCACTCACTGTGGTCAAAATAAGACGGAAAATGTAGAAAAATAATGCTCTGGAGATGTTGGAGACACTTGCTCATGTTTACAAAGGAATCTCAGCTGTGCAGGATCACAGGATTATGGAATTTGAACTCATTTTTAGTGAAGTCTCCTTTAAAATTAGAGAAATAGAGAAATTTAGCTGAAAAATAAGAAAAAAAAAAATACTCCCATCTCCATCTCCTCACATTATGAGCAAACTGATGGAAGCTCTGGGGCTCTGATTAATTTCTAATTTTTTCCCCATATGAATTTAAGATCAAAAGATACTTTGTATAATGTAAGATAATAGTTAAGATAATACAATGTTATGCTAACAATGGGTAATGACTATAGAAGCTTGCCTTTTGTGTTTCTCTGACACACACACACACACACACACACACACACTTGCATGTGCAATAAAAATCTGCTGCAAGCTACAAGTTCAGTTGAAAGTATTAGAACTTTGAAAAAAATGTTCATCAGAAGTTTCTTCATCATTTTCTTTTATGTTTGTTTAATATGTTTTTAGCTACAATTCTGTAATTGGGAAAATTAACCAAATTTTTTATCATCTTTTGCCTCCGTAACGCACAAATACACACACAAATAAAAGAAAAAATTTTTAAAAAGAGTGAGATAAAAGGTTTATCTTGAAGAAGAGAAATCATAGCAGGTCATGAAGAGCTCCTCATGCAGTCACAGCTGTAGATGAAACAGATTCAAGGTGAAGAATGTAAAGGTGCAAGCTGATGGGGCGTGGTACCATTTGTGAGGTCACCCCTCTCCAGTTTGGGTGTAACTCTGATATTTTTATTCATAACACCACTCATTATCTCCTCTCTTTAACTCTTAGCTGTGAAGAGTGCAACAGTCTTGTTTTGAATAGAAGCATTTCATGGCCACATCTGGGGAGTGTTTCTAAGTCATTAAAGCACAATTCAAACTTTCCACATAGGACATGAGTTAGTCACCGTTTCTGTATTGGAAAAATCCCTTTCAAAAAAATAAAAATTTGTGAGTTTAGTGTCAGCATGATCTTCGACGAGACTATACTTTTTTGGGGGCTCTGGGAATGCGGGTCTATTTGATGTAGGGAAATGTCCCCCATTCCCCCTATATTTCTATATATCAACACCACATGTTTACAAAATCTAAATAAATAAATTTGACTTTTTTTTTCTTTGTGTGTGTGTGTGTGTGTGTGTGTGTGTGTGTGTGTGCACGTTCATATGATCCGTGTGGAGGACAGCTTGAAGTTTTAGGTCAATCAGATGAAAAAAACTGAGTTTCTTAGTAATTAAAAAATCCTGCCCATGTAATACAATTGTATCTATTTTTAGCCCCAGAAGAGTGAAGCCAATTAATTTGAAGAACAGTTTGACTAAACAAACTCGTTTAGGAACCCTCTGCTGCCGAGCTTCTTGAGGCTGGGAATCGCCTTTTCTTTCAGTATTTGGGTATAAACTTTTATTCCTAGTGGCAGCTGTAAATATCGCCTCCCCCTACACCTTCTGGACTCATGCCCCATATCACTGCCACCTCCATAATAATAATACTGATAAAAAAATTATAATAGTTATACCCATCGGTGTATTAACAATAACAGCAGCAATTATTGGTATTATTAAAAATAATACTAATAATACTAACAATAATAATAATAATAATAATAATTATATATAACTACTTATAATGGATCCTGCAGATCTAGAGTCAGAGATATCTGCAGAACGAGGACAAAGAGAGAGAAAGGACTATAACTCTTATGTTTTATGGACCAACAAGTGCTTGGTAATTAGTCAAATATCAGTCCTGTATAACAACACATTTGGACTTTTTACTGAGGCTTGAAACACACGGATGGAAACTGACTCACACGTCTGTACAAAGAGGCTTAATCGAGCTTTACATATGAAGTTCAGCTTCTGTCTGTGTTTCTGTAACAGCCATCAGCTGTGGCTTAAATCAGCAGAGAGCGTTAGATCTCTAAAGCACCTCCACAAATAGAATCTGATGCTGTGGATCAGATGGGAGACGGTCAATAATAACTAAACAATGATTATTGTGTTTTTATTTCATGTCACACGCCACAACCCCGCGGCATCCTCACAACCTTCATGACAGCAGCCATTTTACAATTCTTTGTGGTTTGGTCTTACTTACTACGCTCCTCGAAGAATATCTCTCTATCGGCTTCTCAAAATGTTCAGTCAACGGAACTGATGAAATAAGTACGAATGAGAACATCCACTTACAAAAGGGACGTGAGCTCAGTCCTTCAGTCTGGCCCAGGACACATTTGCGTTCACACTTCTAAAAAGAATGTGGCCACATGTGGCCAGACCACTTCCAAATGTGATGCGCACTCAATGCATCACTGCTCCAAAGTGGACTGGTCCAAAACGTCTATTGTGACATCAGCGTTATACAACACCCCCCCTTTTTTTTTTTTTTTTTTTTTTTTTGATGGAGGGGCTATACTTCATATACATTGGGCTGAATGTGGGCTCTTGCTTGTGTGTATGGTCGGGCTACGTACCAATCATGTGTCTTATATGCAAATGTGAATCAGTATATGTGAGTGGTTCAGGTGCGCTCCTCGCTCTGCTCCCTGCTCCACTCCAGCTCC
>NW_019525549.1:963354-967579 GCF_002814215.2 Seriola lalandi dorsalis | reverse complement strand
ACACACACACACCCACACACACACACCTGCTTTGTTGCTACATCAAAAGACCATATGTGAGTTTTCATCACATTTTCTTTCATCTTAAAACCTACAAATTTGACGTTTTAACGCAGACGTCAAAATAGAAGTTTTTGACCGATCTGCGTTTCATATCCTGGGTGCATTTACATCTGAACTTGGAGCTGTCCACCTGTGATTCAGATGCATGACTCGAGGTGCGTGTTCATGCCAGGCCTGTAATTGTCAGACCTTTATAGCAACTGGACCCCTGACATGTTCAGGTATATTGTCTCACCTGAGCGGAGCCTCTCAGCCGAGACAGAAAAGTGCTAACTCATTAAATCCACTTGAATTCATACACCTGTGTGTAAAATGGCAATACAAAGTTAATACACCTCGACAACAGGTTCCAAATGGAAACTGCAAAACTCCTTCAGTGAAACCAGCTGGAACTCAGTCGAGTCTATTTTACATTCAGACTTTATTTTTAACCTGCCACAACCAGCTGGATGCACCACGCTCCCTTCTTACTCTCCACACTTGGATCTATGCAGCGGAGCGAGGAAACTACTCCAACCACATTACAAGATTGAATTTCATGTTTTAGCGCACTGTGGCAGATGCTCCTTGTATAGCCTACAGGTAGGAGAGGTGCAAATGAACTCTCAGTGTCAGCAGTTTCTCTCTGTTCACTTTGTAGCGGGAAAACAACAGGCGGAACATAAATGAAAAACAATTTGGAATAAATTTGGTCTATAATTGCAACTCTGTGAGCGGCAATATTTCCTCACTTGTCACGGCGGGAGAACATATGTGCTGTCGCCCTAATCTCCGAGGAATGACAGTGGATGAGTTTGGCTGTTTGTGTTTTCAGGTGCAGCTCCTGAGGGCCCCCTTACTTTATCAATTTGTGTGTGTGTGTGTGTGTGTGTGTGTGTGTGTGTGTGTGGGTGTGGGTGTGGTGGCTGGGAGACAAAGATTCCGTGGTTTTAATTTCTCCACCTCCTCTTACCTCTTATAGGCGTGTGTGTGTGTGTGTGTGCTTGTGTGTGTGCTCTGACCACCAGGGAAATGTGCGTTAACAGGTTCTAAAGAGCGCCGATCCCCGGCTAAAGCATTAATGTGAAAACTTAATTAAGGCGACAGTAAGGAAAGCTATTATGGGTAAGCTGTTAGAAATTAACCAGTCAATCTAAGGGCGTCTAAATTGAATTTTTGCTGAAGCGTCCGGCATTCGACTCATCAAATCTCATCTCTTCTCACTACCTCTGACCCCTTGGGTTCAATTTAGGTGTGAGTCCATGAGCGTGCGCGCCTCTGTGTGTGTTAGCACAACACAACATAAAGATGTACGCTTTTATATTAGCAAGAATACAGAACTCAATTAAGAAAGTGCTTTAGCAATCCAATTAAAAGTCTTTAGACAATTCCTGCTCTTGACTACGCTCCCTCCTCCCCTACTAATAATGAAATAACACACACATATCCTCTCCTGCTCTCGCCACCTTGTCTTAATAATGAAACAACTTAAAAATACACCAGGGCTTTAAATGAGGGCTTTAAAAGGTTGCAGTGCGTATTCTACCTCTCCCTCTTGTTCTCTATTGCTCTTTTCTATCACTTCACTCTTTCTCTTCACCTAAAAGGCCAAGCAATTGACTGAATGTGTTGACTCGTGGATTGAAATGAAGCAGATGCTGTTTGAACAGGTGTTAGAGACGGGGAGGAGTCTTGTCTCTTGTTAATCTCACCGTTCAATTAAAGACAAAATTAGCCAAACCGTCCCTTCAATAGTGTGCTTGTGCGTGCAGAGGGTGTTGTTAGCGGATGCTCGTTAATGCGCTCGTTTTACCTTCCGTTTCCACGACCTCGGGAGACAAGACACTTGGTGGTGGCCATCAGTCTCCCGTGGCAACCCCTGGGCACGCTCAGATCAATTCTGTATCCCATAATAACATGTGCGTGCAGGCTGGTCTGTGGGTGTAATTACCTGGTGTGTCTCCGTGGTAACATAGAAAAGGCTTTTATTAAATTAGCCCAGTGGGTCGGCATTTATGGAGAAGTGTCTGGAGAGGCAGAGAGGCTGGTTATACAGTGGAGCACAGGGACAACTTAGCCAGCATTCATCATCCAACATGGAGGGAGGCTCATTGAATTAGCTGAGTGTCAGTGCTTGTGGAGAAAAGTCCAGAGGTGGGCAAAGTTTTCTTAATGCAACACAAACTCTGGATGGCAGGTCGCGTCTTGTGGAAACAAATACATGTCTGTCAGGATTGCATTACCACTTATGTGATGATTTAGCTGTTGAAAGTAGATTTTTATCCTGTTCTTAATGAGTTAGTTAATAGTTACAAACTGATATTTTGTAGACAAGCTTAAAGGTCCGTATAGTATAAAGGTAGATGTCCATGTTGTCTTTGATTATAAAGCAGGTCTAGGTTCTATATCAATACTGTGAAAGTATCAAAGTGTTGAGAGAAGAGAAATGGCCTTCAAACAAGCCATCAGGACTTGTGGAACTTTGTGATGTCACAACAAAACAGTCACCAAACCTTGCAGGATTTGGTTTCTCTGAGTGTTTTCCTCAAATCTGCCATATTTTTATTGGATCACTCAGAAAACAGTCAGCCAAACAGAAGAGAGGCTCAGAGCCTCCTCTCTTCTGATTGGCTCACTGACTTTTTGTTACTAGAGCTCCAGAGGGAGAAGCCTGAGAGAGGAGATGTGAAACTACATTGAGATATTGATTGATTTCCATTTGATCATCTATCATGACCTGATGAACTATGGGTCCTGTCATTTCTTCAATTTCAAATTTTAGAGAGGGTGTTTCCTGGGGAAAAAAGTTCAGAAGTAATTTAATACTAATTATAGGACAAAACGAGACAGTGTTCTGAGAGAGAGCAGAATGCTGCCTCATGCTCTATGTTTAGTAAAGAACCAGGAAATTATAGTACTTAAGAGAGTGGAGTAGAAGTTATGAGCACTTGTTAATTTCTAGAGAAATTCCTTGAAAGAAGTGCTAATGACTGAGGGGGAAAAAATTACATTAATTTATTCGTTGCATTTTCTGAACTTCATTCTCCTTATTTGCTGAAAAGCTTATTTGCTTATAATTTAAAAGATCACAAAAAGACACATTTGATGTGTTTGCCTGCTTCACTGACCTGCTGTGCACTGACTGAAAGACTGACAAATTACAGAGTTTCCAAGGACTCTCTTCAGGAATCATGGTTACACACCAGCTCCTTTCTAGGAAACTGTCATGTAAGAAGACATATTTTTTAGAAGGTGTTAGTGTCTTACGAATCAGCCTGGTGACATACAGCGCATTTTGTATTTTGTATTAAAATTAAAATGTATCCCTAATGTAAATTTACACATAGTAACTCTAAATATATATATATATTTTTGTTTACATAACAAATCATGTTTTTTGTAATTATTAATAATTGTATGCACCTTATTATTTTCTCATTGTAGTAACCTAACGATCACATGACCTCCAGATGGCATATAGTGCTCATAACAGCAACAATATACAGGGGTGGACAGTGTGATTTCTTTGTGTAATTTTGTCACCCCAAATAGATAAACACAACAGATTTTAAAGGTCCCATATAATATAAAGTTCTATATTAATACTGTGAAAGTATCAAAGCCTCAGTCCACAGAGAAAAGCACACAGCCTGTATTCAGACACTGAGCCTTAAAAATGAGCCATTAGGACTTAAGGAATTTTATGATGTCATGATAAAGCAGTCACTGCTCCAGCCATGGCCCAAGCCCCGCCCACCATGGAGAAGTGATGTAAAACTACAATGAGATGGGTTTTGGTTCTTAGAACTAAAAATATATCTTCTTATGGATCAACACTTCAAATAAAACACAGGAGAAAATGTCAAATATGAAAATTGTGTACATGGATGAAAGGTTAACAACCACAGCAACAACAAAACAAGGAGTATTATTGAAAGTTAAATTAGTTCTACCAGAGAAGTATAAAATATGGGGCGTTTAAACAAGCCTTGAACACCAAACCACCACAGCATTAGAAGATAATATGAGTAGCTCAGGTTGGTGTAGCTACTACAGCAGACCTGCAGAGCGGTTATGTGTCAAACCCCTTCTATCCATGTTAACCCCTGATGCAAACATGTATCATCCGACAAATACAACTGAAACAAACAATGGCTTCATATAATTTCCTTGGCACCAGTAT
>NW_019525549.1:962242-963334 GCF_002814215.2 Seriola lalandi dorsalis | reverse complement strand
AAGTGTTGAGAGAAGAGAAATGGCCTTCAAACAAGCCATCAGGACTTGTGGAACTTTGTGATGTCACAACAAAACAGTCACCAAACCTTGCAGGATTTGGTTTCTCTGAGTGTTTTCCTCAAATCTGCCATATTTTTATTGGATCACTCAGAAAACAGTCAGCCAAACAGAAGAGAGGCTCAGAGCCTCCTCTCTTCTGATTGGCTCACTGACTTGTTGTTACTAGAGCTCCAGAGGGAGAAGCCTGAGAGAGGAGATGTGAAACTACATTGAGATGGTTTTTCATTCTTAAAACTACAAATATATCTTGTTATGACACTTCAAATAAAACACAGAGTAAGAATCACACATGGGCCTTTAAGGGAAAAGTTGAGGTAATCTACCTCAAAAGACATTGAGGTAGATTAGAAAAGATTTATACAAATAATGCAAAGCATATTTCCCATAATGCTATCCCTGTGATTAAGTAATTCATTTTGAATTCAAGGTTTCCAAAAATGCCATACATGTCAAGCTGAATTTTGGTGACTTGTATGAAAAGCTGTACGACACATCTCAAATCTCTCAGAATATTTCCATTTGATCATCTATCATGACCTGATGAACTATGGGTCCTGTCATTTCTTCAATTTCAAATTTTAGAGAGGGTGTTTCCTGGGGAAAAAAGTTCAGAAGTAATTTAATACTAATTATAGGACAAAACGAGACAGTGTTCTGAGAGAGAGCAGAATGCTGCCTCATGCTCTATGTTTAGTAAAGAACCAGGAAATTATAGTACTTAAGAGAGTGGAGTAGAAGTTATGAGCACTTGTTAATTTCTAGAGAAATTCCTTGAAAGAAGTGCTAATGACTGAGGGGGAAAAAATTACATTAATTTATTCGTTGCATTTTCTGAACTTCATTCTCCTTATTTGCTGAAAAGCTTATTTGCTTATAATTTAAAAGATCACAAAAAGACACATTTGATGTGTTTGCCTGCTTCACTGACCTGCTGTGCACTGACTGAAAGACTGACAAATTACAGAGTTTCCAAGGACTCTCTTCAGGAATCATGGTTACACACCAGCTCCTTTCTAGGAAACTGTCATGTAA
>NW_019525549.1:925426-962173 GCF_002814215.2 Seriola lalandi dorsalis | reverse complement strand
TGAGATGGGTTTTGGTTCTTAGAACTAAAAATATATCTTCTTATGGATCAACACTTCAAATAAAACACAGGAGAAAATGTCAAATATGAAAATTGTGTACATGGATGAAAGGTTAACAACCACAGCAACAACAAAACAAGGAGTATTATTGAAAGTTAAATTAGTTCTACCAGAGAAGTATAAAATATGGGGCGTTTAAACAAGCCTTGAACACCAAACCACCACAGCATTAGAAGATAATATGAGTAGCTCAGGTTGGTGTAGCTACTACAGCAGACCTGCAGAGCGGTTATGTGTCAAACCCCTTCTATCCATGTTAACCCCTGATGCAAACATGTATCATCCGACAAATACAACTGAAACAAACAATGGCTTCATATAATTTCCTTGGCACCAGTATTAAATGTTTTAATTTAAAATATTAAAAAAATATTAAATATTAAAAAAAACATGATCATTTATTTTAACATGACACAATCATTTCTGAGCACTGATAAGTTGCTCCAAAAACTGGTGTTCGGTTCAGTTGAGATCTGGTGACTGTGAACGCTATAGCACATGGTTCAATTTCATACTCATAAAAGCATGCAGTGACCCCTTGTGCTCTGTGTGGATGCTTCTGCTTTCAGGGTATTTGGTTTTGTTTTGCCCCTAAATAATCAGTGACATTTGCTTCCTGACAAAATAATTTCAATTGCCATAAAAGCTGCACTATCAGATTGAATACTTTTCACAAAGATCACAGAAATGTAAAGTATGTGATGTAATGTAAATGTCAACGTAGAACAACCTGTGCAGCTGCAGGTTGTTGTAATTGACTCCATTCAGGAAGGCTGGATAACTGTAGTTAACTATGTAGCAGGATGATGTTCCCATTTTTGAGTCCACCTTCTAAGCTCTGGTAAAATGTTTCCCCAAACAAAGGAAACAACACTGAACTCTGTATCATTGAAAAATGTAGGTGGTGATTCATGCAATACTGATCAAAAATAAACAGAGCACCCATAGCATCTTTCCATCATCTCCTGGAGGAAAGACCTGACTCTTGCACAAGTAAAGGTTTCACTCTATTCCATAGACTCTACATAAAGATGGATGTAGTCTCTGTGACATCACCACAGGTTTACCAGACTTCATCCTACTCCCAGCTAATCCAAAAACTGGGGCGTGTGTGGAGCCGAGATGTTGGTGCATACTGATTTGTGGGAAGCCTGTGCTTAACCACCTGTCACTTATGCATAACTTTAAGCCCTGATAAAATGTAAACAGGCGAGTTATATACAGCTGTCATGAAGGAGGAAATTAGAGACCAAAACAGTTTTTGTACCAGGCTGTAAACATGTTAATTTCTGCTGTAAAGTTGGACATTTTAACATGGGAGTCTATGGGGATTACCTCACTGTTGGAGCCAGACGTCATTAGAGGAACTGTAGTTTTTGGCACTCAATTTTTCATCCCCACAGGTTGCTGCTTGTCAGTAATTCAGTCTGTACGGTGGCTGACAAAGACAAATGCGTTGCAACGGCCCAAAACAATTCCGATAGAAACAAGCTGCAAATTCAAAAAATGATGCAGATTCAAAAACACAAAAGCAACATGATGCAAATGAGAAAACGTACTGAAGGAAGCCAAAATAAAGACATTAACAGCAAAACCCCCAAAAAATTCCCCATAATCCTCCACGTTCACACCTGGGTATGACCTCCCCCCAGGAACCTCACAACCAGTTAGTGTTGGTCACTGTGTGACATGTGACCCAAGGTGTCACCAGGCCAACGAAACCCAGCTGTGTCCCTTTGTTCTTTCTCTTCTCTCTTTTCACTCTGCTCTTCAAGCTCTCTAGGAGTGTCAAGGCTTTTTTGGCTCTGCAGGCCTGCCCACAGCCGAACGCTCCACTTCACTCCTCCTCAACAGCAGTGACGCGAGTAGCCGGTTAAAGTGAGGAGTGAACAAGTTCAATTCAGCGTTAGCAGCTATGACACAAAGTTAGCCAGCTGATTTTACAAGCAACAGAAGTCGCTGCAGAGTTAGCATGAGACAGCCACCTCTGTAAGGACAGCAATTAGGAGCAACCAGCGACCTCCTCGGAAGCAACACAAGCGGCAACCTGCAAGGCTGAAAGATGAAGCCAACACCGAAGTACCAGAAACTGCCGCAAAAAATGGCCGCTTGAGTCTGACTCCAAAAGAGAGTCGATCCCCATAGACTCCCATGCTAAAATGTCTAACTTTACAGCAGAAATAAACATGTTTACAGCCAAAAACTGGTACAGTTTTGGTCTCAAGGGCTAATTTTCTCCTTCATGCCAACTGTACGTGGGGTGAATTTTTAACTCACTTGTTTACATTTTAGTAAGGCATAATTGCATGGCATGCCGCTTTGAATGACAGGTGGGTGACAATATGCCCGCCACAGGCCGCCATGCACTGAAGTCGACACACACCCCTCCTCTTTGCCCATTTTTGGATTAGCCAGGATTTCAACGGAATCAGGTACTGGCAAGATGGCGACAACGGAACGGCCCACTCTGAGCCTCAAAGTCCAGAAACCTATGGGTGACGTCACAGAGGCAATGTCCGTCTTTACTTAGTGTATAAAGCCATACAGATCAGAGAGGACTTCACTTTAGGAAGCCGTTGCAGCTCGTTTGCCCTTGTCAGCCATTGTAAGTCTGTCATTTATGCTACGTCCACACTACTACGTTTTCATTTTCAAACAATCTCCGTCCACACTAACACACCTGACAATGTATGCATACACAATCACGTACACTGAGCATGTTCGAGCTGGTGTAAACAGGAAGAAAATTGCCGACTCTGCAGTAGATTCATTTCAGAAAATACCCAAAATTAGTAACAGTGACGACAGCTGTAGCATTAAAATACAGAATTTAACTCAACAACAGCTGTTAGCAAAGACAATAAGGTCAGTAACACTTTTAACACAGTTAAACACAACACAGTAACACAATTCATCATCATGTAGCTTTCACCACTGGTAGTCGAGGCTGATTAGACCCAACCAGGGAGCGACCATGGGGGTCTACATCATCGTTTCCAAAGGTCTTCAGACTGCAACACAACCCCAGAGTTTTCTAAAAAAAACGGGTCCAGCAGAGTTTCTAAAAGTCTCAAGTCTTGAAAAGAGTGGTGTGGACGGGAGGTGAAAATGTGGCGAAAAAGATGTGCTTTAAAAACGAGCTGTGATGCTGAGAACAGTGAGATCTCCCGTTATCCACAACCATTTTATTTAGTGTTTGTTTAAAAATATTGATTAGTGAGGGCTTTAAGGTGAACACTGGTTAATAACTGATGCCTCCTTTTGCTCTTCTTTGTTCATGCTGCATAGAGGGAAATATTTCTCTTAATTGTCTCATATTTTGGTGTAAAAGGTGTTTATGTTGGGAATTTAATTTAAAATTTGAGTACGTGTGTGTTTGTCTCTCCATGTTGGGGCAGTGTTGTTGTTGTTATGTATTGACACAGGCATGTCATTTCTGTACCTCAGAAGTTCTATCTAACGTTTATTTAAATGAGAAAATTATGCTAAACAAATTTGTGTAAATATCCATCACTACTCGTATAGATGGAGCCACTTAAGATATAATTATAAATGTAATTTCAGGTAACTGAATGAGAAGCAGGGAGTAAATCCACTCGCTTTCCTTTCATATCTTTAATTTGCAGTGTGCAGCTTAGTTTATTTGCCGAGTTATAGCCGAAAAATAAAGCTTTTTAAAGATTCTAAATAAGGCAATAGCACATTAACACCGGCCGGGCAGTTACGCTGGCAGTTAAGGCAGGTAATGTGGAAATTAAACATGGTGATTCAGAGGTTGGTCAAATTAAACTGGAAAAGTGGGTCCGTAATTGTCTGGTAGTCCATGCCAGGGGAAGGGCCAAAGAAAGGAACATCATTAGGGCAGAACTGGACCACCAGGACAATTTATTCTCCCTTTTGAAGACTGTTTTGGTGATATTTCTGCTCCATTGGACACAATATTTTGTGGCTGGAGTAAAAGGAAAGATGAGAGGATGAGAAAGAAAGAGGGAGAAAAAAAAAGAAGAAAGGTGGTAATAGCTGATAAACTGTAGCTTGTACTTATTTCAAGCTTTTCCAAATTCACATTAAGAGAAATATGGCGCATTAGTGAGCGTGATTGTGGGTTCAAAAGTGTGATTTGGATGTGCTACACAGCTGGTGCAGATTGACTTTTTTTTTTTTTTCCCTGGAAAAAAATGGACATAATTTAAATTTCTGTCCTCAACACACACCTCTTGATTCCTGATGTCCCTGTTGCATCTCAGACATCATTTGCTCATTGTTTGTGCTGTGGAAGGTGGGTGGAGCATATCCCAGCATGCACTGGGCATCCAGCACCTTGGATATACTGCCAATGCAAACAGATCAACACGTAGACAAAGACAAACATAGCCTGTATTGGCAGGCATTTTTAGACTCCTTTTCAGATTTATGGGATTAGTTGGAGTCTCCTATTGTATTGTACATAAACATGAACAACAACATATGGAAACTTACTGAGTTTGCAAAAAAACATCAAACAGACTCATCAAACTTGGCAAACTGTGACGGACAGAACTTCACTCTTCAACTCAAATATCATATCAATAATTGATCAGTTCAAAATGTAATAGGTTAGTAACTTTTAACTGTGTTACGAGCAAGTTTTAGATTTTTATTACAAGTCATTCCAAGCATTTCTCTAATACTGAGTCCACATACATTTCTCTGTAGCAACATGGAGCTCAGAATAACAGATTCATTTCACATTCAATAAATACATTATTATATGCACTAATGCAATCAAAAAAAGAGTTAAGCAACATTTTCTACAGAAATCAATCAGAACTGCTGCAATATGCTTCAACATAAATGCAGTTAAATACAGTGCATGCAGCCTGTATAGGTACTCATTTACAGAAGTAGCATACTGAAATGAACTGGAATAAGTGGCCAGCTGGGAGGCAGGAGATCAATCTAGAACCAATTATCAACTTTCAAAAATATTTAAATGTTTTGTTCCATATTTGTTAACCTTTCATCCATGTATAGACTTCTATGTAGTTTTATTCTTAAAGCTCCATATTCCTTTCTCCTGTGTTTTATTTGAAGTCTTGATGGTTCAGTTGAGGCCAAGGGGCTGGGGAATGTAATATCTCAGTGATGGCCGCCACGAATATATTGCAACAAGCGTGTGTGTGTGTGTGTGTGTGTGTGTGTGTGTGTGTGCGCGGGCGCGTGCATATGTGCATGTGTGCGCATTTGTTATTAGAAGAATGAGTTTATGTGTGCCCTCTCTGCACTACAACAATAGATCAACAGCCATGACCGAGTCAATTTGTTCTGCTCTCCCGACAATTTATCTGTTCCAGTCTGACATGTAGGTAATTCACTGTGACAACTCTGAGAGTCATCGTCGTGAGCCGCTGCTCTCTGAGTGTTTGTGTGTGCACGCGTGTAACCTGGTGTGTTTCTGTCGACGTGTGATGTGTGATGAGTCTAATGGGCCATGCAAGTTATTTATATGCCTCGCAGTCGGCAACTGAGACGTACAAATGGACTCGGTGCTGATTTTCAACCAGCCAGCACTCCTGCCACCCACTCATTGCCTTGATTAAGGCTGTCATGTCTACTGGTTGACTGATTAACGCTGTCACCAGTCTTCAGCTCGCAGCATCCTTCTACACTCTGGCTAAAGCATGCTGCCTCACACTGTCACAGGTGATTAGCTTGAAGGAACCACATCATGTTGCTATCAAGTGTCTTTTTTCATGCTAAACAGGAATGATTCTGGAGAGATTTTCTATTTTTGAAATTTCAAACCTGTGCTCATGAGGTTTTTATGCAGCCTATTCTGCTAAATTTACTTTTCAGTGTCATGTATCATTGATTTGTGATTTATGTTTTGGTGCTGTGCTGTGTACAACAGTTGTAGCAGATGTGTTATATACAGTCAGTATCAGTTTGCTGGTGTGTGAGGCCTGGTGAAAATGTACATATGTTATGGGTCTTGAACGTGGGTGTGGGAAAATGGCTCGATAGTGCCACCTAAAATATTTCAAAGGGGCCCTTGGTTTTAACCTACATGCACCAAAATCTGTAGGCACATTAAACAAGCAGAGACGTACACAAAAGCCTCTTGCACCCATAGTCTAAACACAACAGGAAGTCCGCCGTCTTCATTTCCCGGTGTCATTCTTGCAATTCAAGGGTCATATACTTTGATAAACTCCTACTAGAGAACTGATCACACTGACATCATATTCGGTTAGTCCATCATAAGACCTTTGTGAGGTTAAATTGCAAAAAGCGTTTCATGCTAAATAGAAATGATTTTGAAGAGATGCAGCCTATCCTGCTAACTTTACTCTTCAGTGCTATGTATAACTCTGATTGGAGATTATTTTTACACGCTGTGCTGTGCACAACAGTTTTAGCAGATGTATTATGTAGAGTCAGCATCGCTTTGCTGGCACTCCCTGGGTGTTAGGCAGGATTTTAGAACATGCAGTGAGGTCCACTTGAAAGTGGTTGGACAGATTAAGGTTGAAGGTTCCACCGAAGCTTGTGAGCATAAATGACAGTTAAGGGCGAAACCTCACAACACTTACATCCTTTGTTTTCTTTGCAAGCTCACACACCGGCACCGTCTTGATGTGCATCATTGCTAGTTGGTGCATCAGGATGCCACTGTCCTATTTTTCCTGCATCAACACACATCAGTACTCCTGTCACCGCCCGGCTACTGTACCTTGACGACTTTTATCTGTATGAAGGGCAACAAATGACATTACCCTCTCCAACATAGGTAGTGTGTTGTGCATGAGCATTAAGCTCAGACAGAGAGCTCCATTTTTTAGCTAATGTATTTCGTCACCTCCGTGGTCGAATGAAAAGCCTGCATTACTGCTGCCTATTTTTTTTTCCACCAGCACTGGATCTCAAAACCTCTTTTTACCAACACTCATGACTCTTAGACACTTGAACTCCTCCACTTTGAGCAACGTTCCTAAGAGAGAGCCATATGTGGCCGACTTGGAGGTGCCGATTCCAACTGCATCAGACTAAAGTGTGAAATGCTCCAGTGGCTGCAGCAGGTCACAGCTGAATGAAGCCAAAATGAAAACATCTGTAGAAGAGGTGTGACGCCAATGTCACCAAACCTGAGACCTTATACCCGTGCCTTGATATCCATGCAGTCAGTACTTTGACGACTTCTCTCTGGAGCTCTAGTAATAACTGGTCGGTGAGCCAATGTTTGGCTGACTGTTTTCTGACTGATCCAATAAAAATATAGCAGATTTCTGGTAAACACTCAGAGAAATCCCGCAAGGTCTGGCTGGTGGTATGGCTGAGAGCGGCATTTTCTTTGTTGTGACATCACAAAGTTCCAGAAGTCCTGACGGCTGGTTGTAAGGCTCAGTTTCTGAATACAGGCTGTGTGCATTTCTCTGTGGACTGAGGTTTTGATACTTTCACAGTATTAATATAGAACCTAGACTTGCTTTATAATCAAACAACACCATCTGCCATCTACCTTTATACTATTTATATCTTTAAGCTGAACAATTAATCAAAATATTATATATTATGGAAATCACAATATGGCCAAGTGTAATATCCAAATAGCGGGAGGTGAATTGTTTTAAAGTTAAAATGTGTCAAAACACAGCAGAACTTAAGCATTGTGGTGCTAAACATGTTTTTCTCCAGCTGTAAGGGAGCAGGCTTGTTTGGTTTTTATTGTATTGATAAATTAATAAAAAAAATTTCAGTTAAAATGAAATGCAAAAATGACCATTCCCTCTGAAATTGTGACTCATGTCGCAATCACATTAACTGCCGTTTTTTTTTTTGCACATCGTTCAGTTTTATCTTAAACCATTAAACACATCATTCAGTCTACAAGTACAAATCCCAGAGCCATCACATTTCTGCAAACAAATATATAATATATAAGATGCTCGTACGTCCATATTTATAGAAGGTTTAAATGATTTACACTTTTAGTCATTTATATATGTATTTACTTTTTAGACATAATATTGTACATGTATAATTATATGAGCAGGCTCAGCTCTCTTGTGTTGTCATTCCTCAGTGATTTAAGGAGGCTGCTCTGCCTCAGTTTCAGTCTGAGCACAACCTAACACATCATCCTGTCTCAGCCTCAGTTCACAGAGATCAAAGCACTGCCACACCACAGACGTTTCCCCCCTCTGCAAATGTATTTTATAGCATTCTGTTACTGGGACCGGTGATACTCTCAGTGTCAGGCACAAAATAATGTCACACACTGGTCATGATGTAACACTGACTTCATTACAATAGACCAGAGATATTAAAATTCAGAGACGTCCAGTTAGACAAACATTTCCTCAAGCAAAGGTCTGGAACCTTGGTCTGGGGGGGGGGGAGAGAGATTAAGTACTCTAATAATAATTAACATAAATTATTAAATTCCTTTCATTATTTTCTAATTTCAAGGAAAATAAAGAGTGTAATAAGTAATCAGTACATGACAGAGCTTTTGAAAAAATAAAGAGCTTCATTCCATTTCACAAGTTTCATCCATTTTCACAATAAACAATCTCCACTCATTTTAATGACTTAGCACCTCCTTTGCTCTTTCCTTCCCTCTTAAATCCCACTCTCCCACTTTCCCCACTTATTTCTGCAAATATCGTCCCTCCCCCATGAGTGTATCTCACTCGCTGACTCGAGTGGCAATGATTGGCTGAGTAGTTTCACATGAGATGAATTATAATGCATGCGATGCGATTGGTCTGTGAGTTAGACCAGAGCCATAAAGATCTGAATAATTTATAGGTCATAGGTCATAGGTCATAGGTCATAGGTCATAGGTCATAGGTCCGGGTCCGCGTAGGACGTTGTTTGGTTCTGGACCAGGACAGCAGTTTTTCTTCTGCATGTACCACATGACAGATGCTGCTGCTGGTCCTTTGTTTTCTGATGACTCCATGTACACTAATATAAAAATAAATGTGTTAACATGCATTTATTAAGTATCTAGGTTACACAGAGGAACCCGCCGATGGCAGTAACCAGGGAACATGCACTGTAGTAACCAAGTTACTATAAATCTGAGTATACATGCAGCAGCCCCTGACTTATTATAGAAGCATGGATCACTGATTTTAACTGTGTAGTGGTAGAAGATGCTACTTCCTGACTTCCTTGCACTGATCTCTCCTTTCATCCAGCCACTCCCCTGTCTGCTGTCTTTCACACAGACACATGGCAGAGAAATCAGTATTCACAGAGAGAAATATATACCCGGGGAAATGTTCTCTAATCCCCTTCGCCAATTATAGAAACCAGGTTTCTCGTTTACATGACAGTAAAAAAAAAAAAAAAAAATGAAATCAGCTTACTGGAGAAAGTGAGGTGTAACCTGGTTCCTTAAGTGCATGTAAACACAGTCAGTGGCTGAGTCAGAAGAAGCTGCACAAACGGGAACACTCTTTTTTTTTACTTCCACAGATCGGGGGATGAACAGAGGATCCATACTACCTCACTGAATTCTTCTGTTAACATGATCCACTCAGGAACAGGAAGTGGAAGGAATGTCAGTGCTCTTGACACACGTGTTTCAAAACAGGGCACTGCAGTTCAGTATGGCGCAGTCGATTATTATTATCCTTTGATGCTCTTAGAAAACTAAAATGTAAAAGTTGACCTTCAAACTTAAAATGGCACTTATATAATAATCTAAATATATAGTGACATACTGTATATGGATGAGTGTCCTCTTGATGTATTAAATGCTGCCCTGTTCACTGAGCTTCAAACTGAAAGCACCTTTTAAAATGACATATTCCTTATTCTGCATTTTTCATCTTCATTATCTCTTAGAACGAAGGGGAAATTGTGCTCCTGGTGATTGGATGGTGACAGGGTTACTACACGTACATATTTGGGCAGAGAAGTTGAATTGGTCAATTGGTTGTCAGGACAGCCAATAAAATTGTCGTAGTACTGGTGCTGCACAGTGATTGGTTGTTTTTTTGGAAAGCCTCTCTCCCCCACTTCTTAGATACACAGCAGCCAGTCACTGGAGGGTTTTATGAAAGGAGCGTATGGCACAGACCCATGCTGTTCTCTCTTTGTCTCTTATCCTCTCTTTCTCTGTCTCTCTTTCTCTCACACACACACACACACACACACACACACACACACACTATATATTTCTGTTACTGTATAAAGAGAGACCATGGAGAATCTGTGAATCTAAACGAATGTACAGGAGGCTCCTCGTGTCAAAGCTCACAAATCTGTGTGAACTATTGTTTGTGTGTGTGTGAGAGAGACAGAGAGAGAAGATCGCAGTTTTTGATATATTTTCTATGACATTTTTTTCTGTCATATTCATAATTAAATGCAAAACTTTTCTGTCTCTCATCTACATGGTCATTCACATGCATTTCCATTTTTGATTATTTTATAATAATTAAGTTGTGCGCTTTTAGACTCTGTCCAAGATCTATTACAAGAAGTGCAGTTCTGTTTAAACTGTGTCTAGTTTCACAGACTTGGTCACACATGGTTAACGCCCACAATCCCCACAGTCATATCCTTTGGGCTGCATGTGGACAGTCGTCCCTCGCAGACCTGAGCAGATCACAAACTTGGTGTCAAACTGACCCTCACGACTCTCGAGGATAATTTGGGCATCCAGCTACTTATTGTGTTCTTGTTGAGAGCCACTGGTGATCTTTTAACTCCTCAAGCCAATATACAAGTGTTTTCAATTTTTTTTTTTTTTTTTTTTTTTTTATTGTTCATTATTATATTGTATGGTATTTTGAGAATAATTTTCTTTTCCTGTGTTTGATCAGGTGAAAATCTCAATGAGGTTAAAATCTCTTTTTTCAGGAAAGACTTGGCAATGAAAAAACACTGTTACAATAATATAGACAAACAACATACAGACAACTGTCACACACTATAAAAGAATAAAAAAAAAGAAGCTATGACTTTCTTAAACTACTTTTAAAAAAAAACAATAAATCTCCTTTAAAAGGGGATTCCACCAATTTGGTACATGAAGATCAGTTTACCTGTCACAAGGAGTTTCCCAAGGTCTAAGAAAATGAATGTTGAACGGCATTGCTTGTTTTCAACCTTTTAAAAGAAAAATCAGTTCTAGCAGTGCAATACATTGAAATGCACTGAAAAGGGATTGCTTTATAGATAACATATGGATTTTGGTAAAAGATGTAAACTTATTGTTCGATTTTAAAATAAATTTGGGTGAATAATTGCAATTGATTTTTTCTCTGAATTTAGGGGTATGTTTCTGCCTCATAAAGGTGCCAAATTGCATGTTGTTCCAACTGTGACTCATTAGGTACCAAGTCTGTACCTATCCAATGGGTGCAGTGGATATGGTTTTGTACCGAGGCATAAAAGCACATTTCCGTCACATGCGGGGCAGCAATGTTATTTTAGAGGTAAAGATAAGAAGGTAGAAAAATGTACCCCGTAGGTGACAAAGCCTTTGTACCTTTTTAGGTCCATTACTGTACTTTCATTTCTTAGTGTGCATTGTGTCCACACATTTATGAAGGCATAGTCACTTGTGATTGACAAGCCAATTAGGGCGCAGTGTGGACCAATTCTCACTGCTGTTAATTGTCAGGGGGATGACAAGAATTTCCCTGACAAGGATTTATCATTTTTACTTCTTCTATAGATGTAGCCGTGTTGCCATTGAACATGAAACCATCAGTCCGCACCATGACGCACCGAGTAAGGATTGTGGAGACAGAGTCCTCTACAGATGTCAGGGAGTGGCTGCCGGAGGGCCCCCCTCCTTGAGCCAAACTGTCCCTGCAGTTTGCCTCCAACTCTTATTTGGCTCTTCATCTAATATCATTGAACCATCCACTGTCATTAAGCCCTTTCATAAACTGTGCAACTGTTCTCCTAAGACCAGAGCAGAACAAATTAACCAAATGTCTTATCTCCTCCTGAGCTAATTTAATGGAAGGTACACATACATATTTGCTTGTTCTGCGCACGAGGACATCAGTTTCCTCAGGGGAGAGGCTTCGGTTGGTGGAAGAGAATGCCGCCATTCTGTCACCAAATGATCAGAGCACCGAGAGTACGGTGCTTTTAAAGGAAGGGAATGAGGTGATTTGATTGTTATGTCTAAAACCTCAGTGACTGATAATGTATTCGCCCTAATCCAACTCCAACTGGGGTAAGGAAGGCATGCAGTCAATGGAGGGCCCTTAGAAGTGGAGCTATACAAATGTGTGTATGTACCCCGCTGTGTAACCTATGCTTCACCCAGTACTCTGCTGATCTGCAGAATATTGATGAACAAAGATCAATGCGCTCTCATTACAAAGGTGCAAATACGTTTCAAAAAATATCTCCTTTCTTCAATCATCCTCCATCTTTTTTTTTTATCTGTTCATTCTCCGGTGTCACCATTCGATCCGCCCATTGTTTACCTTCCCCAGGTTGCCCTTCTTCACACACACACACACACACAAACACACACGTATAGGCAACAATCTGCCAACACATAAATGGCATAGATAAATTCTCTACAATACATAAAACACAAACAATGCAGAAACACTGTGAAGCAAAACTGATTTGTACAAAGTTTCCAGGGGACACCAGGAACACACCATTGGTGCAATTTGCTTACAATACAAGTCCTCCAATTTGAATGTGAACATACCTGCCTTCATTGCCATGGTTACAATATAAGCCATGGTTTGATTAGGTTTAGGGAAAGATTGTGATTTGGGTTAGAATAAGTACTTCCTCAACATTAGATGATCTATGTTGTCAATGAGCACACAGACTGTACCTAGAGCTGCCTACCTTCCTTCGTCAGCATGGTTACTATAACAACGGCCATGGCTTGGTTAGGTTTAGGCACTAAAACTACTTGGTTAGGTTTAGGAAAAGATCATGCTTTGGGTTAAAATAAGTACTTAGACAGTCTTTGTTGTCATGGTTACAATAATAACAAAGTGATTAACTTTACTGAACAATCATGGATAATAGAAACAACATAAACTGCTAGTTTCACATGTGAACGGAACAGCGCTCTCCTGTGTCGTATTCATCCATCCACCACAACCTCCTCCTGACGTGGACTTTGTCTCTCTTTATACCATGTCAGCGCACTTTTCAATTTACTCCTGTCATAATTACTACGACCACTAGATGTCGCCTAGCAACGACACATAACTATGGGTCATAATAACCTTTTGCACAGACGACCTGTGAGCTTGTTTTTTAAAGGACAGTCCCACTTACAACCTGATGCTGTAATCACCATTTTTAAAATAAGATTAAAACAAAGTGCTTGTTCTTGCCCCAGTTGATGATGTGTCCCTGCACACTGCTATAATTTACCTATATATATATATATATATATAAATATATATATATATATTTATATATATGTATATTTATATTTATTTCTATAAATCAATTTGAAACTTGTGATGAATATGATTGTTTTTGTATTTGTAGCGTGTTAAGTGAATGTGTTTCTTCATTTGCTTGTTTTTTGGCCATTTCATGTGATTTCTTGATGTTGCAGTGCTTTGTTTTTGATCTTTCACAGCTGCCATCTATTTGTACAAGCACTCACAAGCAGTCTCCTTTCTCCAACTTTCTAAGACACAGAGCTGCTGTCAAGTTCTTGGCAACGTTTTCCCATGATGCACATTTGTTAAAGGGGAATTAAGAGCTGCCTTCCTCTTTTGAGCTACAAGTTGAGCTCTTCTCCATTAGCTGCCCTCAGATGCCTCACCAAGATCCGCTGTAGCTAAACTGTCAAGCTACAGAATGAAAGAGGAAATGTTGAGACTGGCTTGGCAGAAGAGGGGGTTTCAACATCTCAGAAGAAGGGTAAAATCTCAACCGCCATTATTTGCCTGATGTTTTGAAAAAGTGGAAGAGTACAGGGAGCGTGCACCGAAGTGAAATTGGTGTGAAAAGAAAATAATTTTTCGATCACAAATTGGCCAAGCTAAGAGTTTTCTACCATGGAAAACATCATGGACAAAAGCTTGTTTGCAAATAAGGGCCATCTCCCACCGTCGTTATATTCGCCTGGCCATTGGAGGCGAGTGGCGATATTAATCTCTAACCAAATTAGTTTTAAACTCACATTTGAAAATAAAGATAGGGAGATGTGTTTTAATGAGGGGAAATTTGGGTGATCACTGATAACTTGATTAAACGTATGCCCCCCTCCTAACTCTGATTGGAAATTTTGCAGCTATTTGACTAAATAATAGCAGAAACTCAGGGGATCCTTAATTAGCAGAAGAGACTTGAATGGATTCCAAGGACTATTTTATGGAGACAAAACATACATTTTCAACCAAATGAAATACTAAATCAAGGTGGATTATAATGGTGAGGTTTTTCTGGGTTTCCTGCAGAATGGTTTAAAGTAATGGAGGAATCATTGATCCAAGTTCTGCTGCACACCTTGAATGGTGTGATACCCCCCGTCCTGAAGAGAAGCAGTGATTTCACTGATCCCAGAAAAAGGCAAGGACAAATTTGAATGTATTTTACTTCAGACTAGTAAATGTGTTCGGATTTTAGGATTAGGATTATAAAATCTTTACATATATATTGGCAAAAACAATAGACACTTTTACCCAAAACATCAGCCTGGATCAGACATGTTTTATCTTCCAAAGACAAACTTAAGATAACACTGCACTGACCTTACACTATGATACAATAAATGTGATGTGACTGACAACATCCAATTGGGATGTCACAGACGACTGACTAATTCCAGCAGTGATGTCACAGTGGACTGAACATCCAATTGAGATGTCACAAAGTTAACACAAGCTCAAGACATTTTCACTTTTTATTCTACAATATAAAACACATCAGGTTGATTTCTTCAAGCTTTTATGTCGGTTAAAAAAGGCTGGTTGCCAGCAAGTGTCTACATGAGACTACAGAGGTTGTCGGGGAAGTTAAACGTCATCATCTTGAAAACGAAAACTGATCTACTCACCAGTCCACCTTTACAGCCTTGTTAACTCACCAGTCCACCTTTACAGCATCGTTATGTTGATAGAAACTGTCACTCACTCTGTCAGAGGAAAGGCTTTTGTAGAAGAGGTCGGAGCTAAATCAAAGTACACGCTGAAGTTTAGTGGTGGTGATGTTGAAGTCATGTGACCGTGGTGTTGAAGTCATGTGACCGTGGTGTTGAAGTTGTGTAACCGTGGTGTAGTGTAGTGGGTTTCCAGCCTAACATTGGCTTTTTACTTCAGCTGATTGTATTGAGGCTTCAAACATCATAAAGTGGTGTTCATTAGTGAAGATGATCCTGCTGAACTAAACCTCAGAAACGTTTGTTTATTTTCTGTAACAGTCAAAAAGCCCATGTAAAAATCCAACTGACTTTTTGTGGACGGAACCAGGAACATCCGGGTTGGCCGTCATCCGAGCGGCCCTCTGTTAACACCCTAAAGTTATTGGTATAACACAGAGTGCTTTGCTGGAGAATTTCCAATTCATTCCAATTCCAATTCAAGCTGTGATTGGGGATATGGTGTTGTTGAATAACTTTTTATTGATTGGGAAATCAATGGATTGGTTTGTCACTTAAGTTATGGAACAAGTGTTATAGCACAACATAATTTAAAAGAAAGTTTTGAGATGATGTGTGACTTTGACAGTGTGCTTAAAAGATTAGATGTAAGGTTTAGGATTGGGCTTATCAAGTTTTAAAAGCACGCTGTACCTATCGTTTAAGTTCCACTAAAATTGAGTGATTAAATAAAGGTAAAAAAATTGAAATTAATTGCTCAATATTAAGCCTCTTCTGACAGGATGTTCATAAACCTTTGCAAAAAGTTTTCCAGGTGACATTCTATTTCAATGTGAGACCGTGCCTTCACAAAATGTTACATCTAAGGTCAGATATCTGCTCCAGATTGGAAGCATGGTTGGCAGAAATGTTATTACTAGAAAGCTGAAACCAGAAAAGCCTACTTTGATGATTGGATTGACAGTATCTATGATATCTTCAAAATGAAAAGAATACATTTTTTGATCAGACTGCTAAAGCAAAGGTTTCTGAAAGTATGATAATGTTGAATCTTTTTCCTTCCTTCTATAGTGAATTTTATATCATGAAGGTAAACCCTAACACTCTGGTTATATTTATTAAATTCTGTTTCTACCATAGATTTAGTTTTCTACAATTGGATTTTTGGGGGGGCCAAGCAGCAAAGCTGTGCAGACAGCCATTGTGTTTCTAACTTTTGTTCTTCTTCTTTAAGTTTCTTCTTCTGCCATGGAGTCTACGGCAGCCCCCTAGAAATTTGGAAATAAATTTGGTACACACTGATTGATGCTTTTCACCAAGTTTCATGTCTGTGCCTCAAGCGCAAACAACTGGTCAAAGTTGGCGGTGCATTCATGCAAAAACGAAGTACCATGGGATTCACATCACGCTATGACGTGACAATTTCTGCCATTTTGGATTTTATGTAAAATGATTTTTTGGCCTCATACAAACTTTGTCCAATCTTCATCTAGATTGGCACAGATGATCTTCAGACCAAGCCTCAGAAAGTTTATCACATTGATTATTGATTTTCAAGAGCATTCAATTGTCACAGCCGATCACAATGAAATTTTTATTTTATTTATTTTTTTTTTTTATGATTTTTTTTATTGATAAACAGTAAGTATACAGGAGGACAGTATGCCAAATAAAATGTATTATTATTATTATTATAAAACAAACAGCAACAGTGAGTATACAGGTGCACAGTAAAGAAATTAATTAAAAGAAGCACCAGGGGTAAATTAATATACATTATATACATAAATTATATGTTTTAATTGCCTTTTTGTTTAAAGAAAAATAAATGAGTTCTATATATCTCTCAGTTTCCTTCAAGAAAGCAATTACAGATGGTTTTTGGTTCGTGGATTTACTTTTGTGGATGAAAAATTTTGCCAACAGCCGATCACAAATTGCAGAGAAGCAACCAAACAGGAAGTGAGGTCATATCTCAGCAACAGTTTTATGTATGGAAGCTAAACTTCATTTATGGACTCAGGATCAGGAAGTAGCTAAAGAAATCTGGTGGTCCTTTGACCTCTAGGGGCCGCTGTAATAAGAAAATCAGCATTTCGCCTTTAACTGTGGATGCCTTAAAATCAAAATCCTTGTCTGGTTTAATGAACATCTATGCTTTTGTATTATATTGTAACTAAAGGCAATGACAGTCATAGTATAACACAATGAATGGCAGTGGAATGCGATGCAGGCGCTTGCTGTGGACATTGTTTCTTATGGTATTTGATCTGTTCATGTTTGAAGTCGGATAACAGCGGGTTATCAATCCTAACAGTTTTATAGCAGTGCAAGAGATGCAGTGTCAGTGTGTGCAGCAGTTTTAGATATGATGTGAGATATAAATGGCTTCATCAGCATTTTATTTATTTATCAATCAATCAAACATCATTGTAGAAAGTAAATAGGAACCAAAACCACCTGCCTCTGGCTGAAGATTCGTGATGCTGTGCCTTTCTGCAGCACCCAGACAGTGATCTGATTTCCTGAAGAATCCTTTTTCTCTTACAGCTTTTGTCGCCATGCTTCCCTGCGACTGGCACAGCTGTTTGTCAACGAGAGAGGGAAAAAGAGATCCTAGTTGGCAGTGACTAAAACGAGCTGTGTCTTTCATCTTTAGTCTGAAGTGCTGTTCCACTCTTCCTCACTAGCAGCAGTGTCAGAGTCACATTAGACTGTGATTGGTCCGTCTTCATTCCCTGATAAACTGTTCCATGATGCACAGACTTTAAATCTGTTTGATTTTTGGGTTACAAAAACTACTTCATGAGAGCTACTATTACACTTCTTCATTAGCAGCTCATTAGCAGAGTCATTTTGTTCTGGCCTTTAATTATGTGCTGTTGTCACTGTGTGTTTTCTTTTGTGATTAGTTTTTAAAAGCCTATCAGAAAGCCTGTTTTAAAGGTGGTTCTGCGAGCTTGAATGGGACCACTGGTGCTGTACTGTCACATTACCTTTCTGCCCACCTAAGTACTGCTAGTTTTTGCTGGAATTAATGTGCACATGGACTGCTAGTGTCTGTTGGGCTGGACTCCAGTCTCCCTGCAACAAGTTGATGGATGGATGGAAATATCTACAGTTTCTATTGGATGCACTTTTGTGTGAGCTGTTTACCTCCACCTCATAAATCATTTTCTCACAACACATATCATGCTTTCTTGTTTTTGCACAAGTGGCAACCTCATGGGATGAAAACTGAAGCCAACGCTGCAGTGCCACAAACTGCAGTTCCTCTAATGACGACTAGAGTCTGGCTCCAACAGTGAGTCAGTCCCCATAGACTCCCATGTTAAAAAGTCCAACTTTACAGCAGAAATAAACATGTTTACAGCCTGGTACAAAAACTGTTTTGGTCTCTAGAGCAAATTTCCTCCTTCATGACACCTGTTTATATAACTCACCTGTTTACATCTTATTAAGACTTAGAGTTATGTATAATTGAAGGTCAGGGACCAGTGGGTGCCGTCACAGTCTAAGCACAGTCAGCTTATTCGAGTCACTGAGCGTGACTTCTTGTTTGTGGGATTTTTCTTGTACAGACAGATAATTTAACTTGCTGTTGGTTAATTGACAAACAGAACACGAGGAAGTCGTAGCTTCTCTTTTTTTAGGTGAGTGGAATTCTAGTAGTGTTTTCTTTGTATGTTAGCACTAATTAGCAGGTACAGTATCAGTGTATGCACTTATCATGCTTGATTTGTTAGCTTGGCTCGTTCACTAGCTAATTAGTCAGCAAATGAATTAGCCTTGGGAGCGTATGCTTGCCACAGTTACTAAATTTGCATGCACAGAAGTCTTGGCTCCACTTCTTTGTCCTTTTTTGGATCAGCCGAGAGTTACGGGGAGTCAGACACCGCCATGGTTTTCAGGTCTTTCAGAAACCTGTCGGTGATTTCATATTTTTCATAAGTACAGAAAACTACTGAGTCATAAAACAATCAGAACAGTACATGTACTTTCACGTTCATATAGTAACTTGTGATTTTGTGTGTTTACACTTTGTGATTTACCCAAAATGATCTTAGTATTAATATATGATATCATATAATAATGTAGCTACTCGGCAGTGAGTTTATTTTATTACATTTTTTTTCTCATATAACTTCTCTATAAAATTATCTATCGGGATTCTCAGTCTGCACATCCACTTCAAAGTCTCTGCAGTCTGCAGCAGCCAAATCTGATGGCGTTACTTACATTTACTACTTGTTTACCACTGACAAACTAGAGGCCATGTAAGACAGCAATCCAGGCAGTAAAATGTACAGCAAGCAAAAACAGAAAATCATTTCAGCACTGAGGAACTGCGCATGATGAATCTGAATTTATCATTAAACAAGATTTAAATCCATCAACAGCCAAAGCAGCAATGTTTTAAGTGCTAAGATAAGATAAGAGGTGAAACATCTCCAAGAACTTCAAGTAAGTCCATGACCTTGACCTGGACATCTGAGGACAGACCTAAATCAGCAACATAAATACCATCCTGACTGTCAACAGCTTGACTACAGTATCAGTAACCAACAACTGTCACTCTCTCTCTCTCTCTCTCTCTCTCTCTCTCACACACACACACACACACACACACACACACACATATATTTCCTCTCTCCGCTACAGTAGCTCTGTGTGTCTTAAGTCATGGTTGGTCCAACCCAAAGAAAATAAATAATTCAGCGAACTCTAAACAACAGACTAAATACAAGTTGATGTCCACTCTCAGACACTGCTGAAGGAGCACCACAGTGCAGCAGGTGTGTAGCCCACTGTGTGATAAAGGCTGACGGGGCAGGTGGGGCTCTGACAGTGTGGAAAAGAGCATGTGACATGAGATAACTCTGTATCTGTGTCATCATCAGCGAGTATTCAACTCTACATACAGTACAACCATCAGGAGCTTTGTTCCATCCATGCTCCACTGAACTAATGATATGTGTGTATGCGAAAAGCGATGGACCTTTTGTTGGTATGTGACATTTACAGACAAGATCAACCAACAGAATTAAATACACAAATAAGGATCTGCGGCTCTCTCCATTTATGCTGTTCTCTCTGTCTTTATCTTTGTGTTGTTTTACCTCCAAGCGAACATTATCCTTGGCCGACCGTGTGTGTGTGTGTGTGTGTGTGTGTGTGTGTGTGTGTGTTGTAGTTCAAAGGCAGCAGCAGTCAAAGGCCTCCTGCTGAGTGTGTCAAACTAAAAAATCTCTCTGAACTCCGAATTAACGGCATCTCCCTATCGCTCCTCTTTCGTCTGCTCTGCACCTCTGTGCCTTTATTTATATATTTATTTCATTCTGCTTTTCCCGCAACTCCCTCTTCTTTTCTTCTGTCCACCTCTCCTCTCCTCTTCTCTCATTGTTTCCTCATTTCTTCACCTGTTTTGTTTTCATCTTGCATCGTCTCTGGTCACCTTCCCCATTCTCTCCTTCATGATTTCTTTTCTCCTTCCTTATTTTGTGCTTCATGTTTCTCGGTCATTCTACTTTAAAACTATTTTCTTATTTTGCGTCGCTCCTGTCCTCTGTTTTAATTTCTTTAAAGGACCATATAAGATGCAATTATTAACTAAGGTTAGACAAAGATCCTGGTCTGTTTCACAGTGACAAAGTTCACAGTGACGTCAGATACAACATTTTCATTTAAATGTATTTTTTCCCTAACGCTTAACCGAAGTGCTTTTGTTGCCTTTAACCAAGCACATGAGACTGTCGAGCCCATAGCTCGTCTGGCAGCAGGTTAATATGACCCGATGGCTACGTTCTGTTGCTAGGCGACATCTAGTGGTCGTAGTAATTATGACAGTAGCAAAGGGAAAAGTGCGGTGACGTAGTATAAAGAGAGACAAAGTCCACGTCAGGAGGAGGTCGTGGTGGATGGTAAGGCTGCTCGATTATGGAAAAAATCATAATCACGATTATTTTGGTCAATATTGAAATCACGATTATGTAACACGATTATTTCACATGACTTTGGGAACGTGTTGCATTTATTGCGTTGCAGCCACTACCATGTAGCAAATCTTGCACGTAGCATGTTTCTGCTCGTCTCGGATTCCTCGAAGCCGAACTGTTCCCAGACAACGGAGATGGTTTTGCCTTTTTTTGCTCACCAAACGCTGCTGTATCTGCCCTCCTTCTGCCATCTTTACTCGCGCTGAGTTTTTAAATTCCAGCGGATGATACGCACACGACCTGCCTCCCTCTGGCTGAGAGAGTTTGTGGCTTCGGGAGGGGCGGATGTGCGCGTGTCATTCAGAACGCAAGACAAAATAAGAGTGTTCTTGCAAAACAGAACATGCTAAATAATCGTTTTTTCTTGATTGTACTATTGTGGTGATCGTTGGGAGCCAAACTCGAAATTCAATTAACTGCACAGCCCTAGTGGATGGTTGAATATGACACAGGAGAGAGGTGTTTGATTCTCATGTGAAACTAGCTGTAACCATGACTGTACCGAGAGCGGCGTACCTACCTTTGTTGCCATGGTTATTATAATTACGTTCATGGCTTGATTAGGTTTAAGAATAAATGGTGATTTGGGTTAAAATAAGTACTTCCTGAACATTAAACAATATTTGTTGTCATGGTTACAATAATAACAACATGCTTAACTTTATTGAACAGTCGTGGATAAGAGAAACAACATAAACTGCTACTTTCACATGTGAATGGAACAGCGCTCTCCTGTGTCATATTCATCCATCCACCACAACCTCCTCCTGACGTGGACTTTGTCTCTCTCTATACTACGTCACCGCACTTTTCTCTTTGCTCCTGTCATAATTACTTTGACCACTAGATGTCGCCTAGCAACAAAACCTAACTATGGGCCATAATAACCTGCTGCACAGACGACCTATGAGCTTGTTTTTTAAAGGACAGTCCCACTTACAACCTGATGCTGTAATCACCATTTTTAAAATAAGATTAAAACAGAGTGCACTTTTCTCTTTGCGCCTGTCATCATCACTACAGCCACTAGATGTCACTTAGCAACAAAACCTAAATATGGGTCATAATAACATTCAGCACAGACAAACTATGGGCTCGTTTTTTTAAAGGACAGTCCCACTTACAACCTGATGCTGTAATCACCATTTTTAAAATAAGATTAAAACAAAGTGCTTGTTCTTGCCGCAGTTTCAAATCGTGAGAGTGATGCAGACAGATGACACGAGTTGATGACGTGTCCCTGCACACTGCTATAATTTACCAGTCATTCCTCACATAATGTGACATGCCTCAAACATTTGTTCATTTTCATTCATTTTTCCTTCATTTCTTACTCTCCAGACTGGAGATAACTTTGTTGTTTCCACTGTGAGAGATACACAGTCCTGGCTCAGTATGAAGCTTCAGCAGTCTCATTTGGCTTAAAGGACATGTCATATACAGGCTGACATAAATCTATATTTTTTACTGTAAAACAAATCCATTAAAATGAAACAACAACAAAAAAACACAGTGTGTTTGTCTCTCAATACAAATCTTTCAAAATACAGTTTTATAAAGCAGCTGCAATTTTTGGCAAACATTACTCAAACTGGAGGAAATGATGCATTTGTAGGGGACTATTTTCAGTGGCGGATTACTCTGCATTTGGTGTTCTGAGTACTTGGAGCAGAAGGACAGTGTAGGTGGGGCAGGAACATGTCACGGTGTGGTTTGGCTCATCGATGAGGGGTTTTGGAAACACTGGAGCTATCCAGGGTTTAGTTACTCAGTACTTGTGAGGAAGATCATTTTCAAGCTTTATCCTTCAACTTATTTTTCCTGAATTCCCTTAATAATTTCTCCTCTCCTAATTATTCTATATCGTTTTTTGTTTTTTTTACCAACACATATCACTGCTGAAGTTTGTTTTGCTTTTCCACACCTCTGTGTCCATTTTCTGTCCACTTTTTTCACTTTCCTCCCATATACATTGCTCAAGTATTGAGACTGGATGTTCAAAAGTGGAACACACTGTTTCTCTCTCCAGTGTTTTCTCTCCAGTTTCTCACTGAGTCTCTCTCTTTCCTGTGTCTCTTTCTCTCTTTCCACGTGCTGTCTCCTTGCGTATTCGTCCTCTCTTTGTTAACTCTTCTTCTTCTGTGAAATCCTTGCTCATTTCTCATTTCATTTTGTTGCTGTGACAACTTGTCCTTGTGTGTCCTCGTTTGCTCTCTCTCTCTCTCTCTTTTTTCATTTTTTTTTGAATCACCCAGGCATGTAACATGTAAGAGCAAATAGCAAAGATGTACAATGGGTGAGCCACTAAGACACTCACCCATGGGAGGGCAGACAGGGTAACAGAAAAACAGATGAGTGGAGTGAGAGAAACTTTTTCACATTTTGATGTTTCCTCTGGCTTCTCTCTCTTCTGGACTTTGGTGGTTGGACAGTGATAAGACAAAGTTTTGTTGACTTTTAGTAAAGTATGAAACTATAACAGGGAGGAACACAAATCTCAATAATAAGAAAAACGAGTGTGAACAAGGAAATGCTAAGAGTTGCATTTTATCTACATCACAGGGATATGTACAGGGATATGTGCAACTTGCATTTTATCTGATACACTGATGAGCCTGACATTAAATATATGTGATATAAATGAGCCCATATGCCAGTATTTGCCCTTTAATTACACTGGGATATTGGGTCTTGTCAGCTCCCAGTAACAGGGTGATTAGGTGAGGCTGTTTGCACATTTATTGTACTTTAATTGTTTTCAATATGAATGTGATTCTGGTGTTTTTCACAGACTAAACTGCTCTATTGATCACAAACAGCAGTTTCCATCTAAAAATTCTTAAAAACTCTACATCAGGATCCTCATTAGACCAACAGACACACAGCAGCTGCTGTTCAACCTTGCTGGTTCACACTCACGCACACACACACACACACACACTCACACACACACGCTGGATATGCAAAACACAGTCACATCAACATCTGAAAGTTTTTTTTTTTTTCTGCCAACATTTTCATTGATGGATATAGAAAAAAATGAGAACTAACACGCACGCACGCACACACACACACACACACACACACACACACACACACACACACACACACACACGTATGTAGAAATGCAGCACAGATACAGAACACGCCCCTCCTCACCTGCCAGGTGGAAATCATGCTGAGCTATATTCTATGAAAAATAGAGGTTACTATGTGTGTGTGTGTGTGTGTGTGTGTGTGTGTGTGTGTGTGTGTGTCTGTGTGTGATGAGATGAGTCAGGTTGGGAGTCTTTGTTGTGCTAATCACTGTATTCTCAGCTGACATCTGTAGAGGTCTATATGCTACACACACTCACAAGAAGATGTACCTATGGCTTCCAGCTGTTTCTACGCTACATACTAAAGACGACTGGAATGTGATTAATATTAAATATGACTCACTTTAACCTCATGTAGAATCCTATACTCATGGTGAGTAATATACTGTACTATACCTTTCTCTGGGTCTTTAGTGCTGGTAAAACCAACTGGTTAGCTCTCCATCCTATCAGAGAGCTAGTACATCCCACGGCCAATTGGAATTGTTTAGCCTGGTTTATGAGAATAAGTCATAATATTAAAAGAAAAAAAGGCATAATTGAGACAATAAAATCATAAAGTTTAGAGAAAAAAAGTCAAAATATTACAAGCATCAAAAATGTAAAATTTTGAGAGAAAAAAAACATAATTTTTTACGAATGTTACAGTCAACCAATAAACCTGCAGTCAGTGTCAGCCTGAGCTGCTTCTGGCAGCTGCTGTTTGTCCGTCTAACATAGAATACACTCAGTTTCTTCACAAGCTTTTCAGTGTCCTGATGCTGATGATGCTGATGATGCTGATGCTGATGATGCTGCTGATGCTGATGCTGATGCTGATGCTGCTGATGCTGATGCTGATGCTGATGATGCTGCTGATGCTGATGCTGATGCTGATGCTGCTGATGCTGATGCTGCTGATGCTGATGCTGATGCTGATGCTGATGATGCTGATGATGATGCTGATGCTGATGATGCTGCTGATGCTGATGATGCTGCTGATGCTGATGCTGATGCTGATGCTGATGATGCTGCTGATGCTGATGCTGATGCTGATGCTGATGCTGCTGATGCTGATGCTGATGCTGATGCTGATGATGCTGATGCTGATGATGCTGATGCTGATGATGATGCTGCTGATGCTGATGCTGATGCTGATGCTGATGCTGATGATGCTGATGCTGATGATGCTGATGCTGATGATGATGCTGATGAGCCAAAAGATGAAGTATCTCCTTATTTGTGAAACTTCTGATGCTCCATGTTCTTCATTTTAAAGCTTCTGACGTTTCTCCTCTAAAACACCACCGAGCCAAAATTTCGACAACTGTCATAATATTTTGACCTTATTGTCAAAACTTGAGATTTTTTTTTCCTCAATGTGGCCCTAATGCTCCGTACTACAATAGCCCTGCCGCTGAGTGATTTTAGAAGTGGAAGATATTAGATTTTGTTGCAGACAACATAGTCTTTTTCTCTTTGGGTTATTTGACTTCACTGACCCTAATATTGCCCCTCCTGGATAAACAGTATTAACTGGCTCCAGGTAGTGTGCATTCATGTGAAAAAGGTGTTAATTCCAAACAACATCATCAGAACCAT
Source organism: Seriola lalandi dorsalis (assembly GCF_002814215.2). Lineage (NCBI taxonomy): Eukaryota > Metazoa > Chordata > Actinopteri > Carangiformes > Carangidae > Seriola > Seriola lalandi. The sequence goes on along the minus strand of NW_019525549.1, from coordinate 936,389 downwards.
GAATTAAGTACTTAATACGTGAAACAGCTGTACACAGGAGTCAGTTCTGTAGCAGTGACAGCAGAGAGTGATATTCCACCACAATAAAATAAGAAGCTGTGGAAATGTGTCTGACTTTGTGTAACCACCTCAGCCTCGCTGCGCTGGTGATGTCAGCAAGAAAGCCATTCTTCAAATTTCGAAACTTCGAATTCTGAAAACACAAATCGAAACTAAACACAAACTGTGTTGAGAAAGGCCTACGGAATCCCAGAGACCCAGAGTCTCAGGATGATGATGTCATCATCACATCAGACCATTTGAGGCTAAATGTTCTATTCGCCAATGGTTCTGACTTCACAAGTTATGTTTCACACATACTTTTATGACATTCCTCTGAATAGAAAGTATATTCCTGAAACTTCTCATGCTGTCTGAGATCCAACTGTTGCCTTGTACAGAAAGATCACCAGCTACGCATTCTTTAGATTCACTTCGACATAAAAAATACCTGCTCTCAGCTTCAAATGAATGGAACATTTCATGTAATCTCAGTCCACTGCGTTGAACAAAACATAATACCTGGCATTGATTTATTGCAGTCAAAGGAGGACACATGGAAAGAATGAATTATTTAGTTTATTACATGGCATACATTACAAAAACTACCTTCAATCAATACTCCTCATAGCTATTTTCTGTTGTTTATATCTCCTGTTATATGACTTGCCTGCAGCAGTATGTGGCAATTACCTTTATATTTTTTTCATTTTTTGATGTTTGAGCAAATCAGGCAATCACGCTTGCGTCTTTTGCCCTTAAGTTGATCTTTCAGTCTGAGGGTCTTTCTTTTTTGTCCACTACTTGACAGGAGCTGATTACCACTATTCATTAACAGTTTATATAAGATGTAATCCTAATACTGGCTTTTATGCTCCCACCTCAAATCATATGTTTTCATTTAGAAACAAAATGAGGACAGTCATTTGTTTATCCTTAAAGCCATGAAATAATGTGTTATTTTTATCTATTGTACTTGTTTTATTTGTATTTATTCTACTTATTGCTGCTTGTTGTTCCTTGTATTGACTCAGGTATGTTGATCTGTGGCCTCTGACATTAACTACTTTGCCTGTGAGTTTTGAAGTTGTGTGTGTGGACTGGGTAAGCTGCAGAGGACTTTTGCCCTTCTTGGGATAAATAAAGTTCTGAATCTGAATCTGAAATATGGGTGCCAAAAGACACATTACATAACCTGAAAGATGTAAATTAAATCATTTTTGATTGACTAAAATAGTCAAATTTAGCTAACTTGTCCTTTGCTGATGACCTCCTGGGACTCTAGACCCGACTGACAACTTTGACAACCATTTAATAAAAGTAACTTTAAGGGGGTAAATTAAGGGTTAAATTCCAGCTCTTCCGCTTGGCAGCTAAATTGACTGAGACTTGTGTGCATGTCACACTGTGGGCAGCCGATTTTCAAATTATGTTATTTTATACTTGGTAATGACATCTTATTCTTCAAATCAAATGGAAAAATATGTCACGGGGGTGAACGGCGTTTTCCCACTTCCTTTAATAAAATCAAAACTGGAGTTTCTGGAAAGTTTGGAAATCATGTTCAGCACTGGCCCTTCATATATTGGCAGGCAGCTTCACGGGTGCAACCCTGAGATACTAGTGCTTTTGGAAGTGTTTCTTCCAGCTTTAAAAAGCTTACCATCATCCAGAAATAAGTGTAAGAGAGAAGAGAGTGCAAGAGAACACGCTTTACAGAGCTTACTGTCAGCATAACTATCTGCTTTCCACAAGGATACACTTCATGTCTCCAGTCTACTTATCAGACTAACATGAAATAAGAACATGCTTCAGGTTTGCTCGTGTCGGCAAACTTACATAATCAGCAGAAGGAACAAGTATTTAGTTTTACTTAGCTTGGCTCTACATGGAAATGTCCAAATTAACAAGGTCCTTCTAATATTAAATGTAACGGTTCTTTCTATTATTCTCTGCAGACAATCCTCTCCCCTCTCGCTACACCGTTAACTGCACACACCTTCGGACAGTCGTTCCCGAAAGGCAGGCCTAGTGTTGCACTTGGTTACTTCCACGGCAAACGGCAGGAGGAGTTTTTTAAAGAACAAAAAGAAGGAACTTGAGGAGGAAGTTCAAATATTGCTTCCTGTCTCAGAAATCAACTCATTGTCCGTTTCAGAGTGTTACAGAAGTTGTCAAAGACGAGCAGACAAGAGACAAGAGTTTCTCCTCTCTTCACAGGCCTGTGAGTGTGTGTTCATGACAAGAGTCACAAGTCTATGCTGATCTGAATTAAAGACACCAGATAACATAGATGAGTCATTATAAGCAGCGCCGCTGGTAAGACTTGGTAACACTTCCTGTCTAACCAACAGTACAATACAAAACAATACAACATTAGACATTAAAGTACAAATTTGGGCCTGATTTTTCAGATTGTCTTTATCTGCTAGCTTAATATCTGATCAATCCACCACCAGATCATATCAGTCTAATAATATAATATATAATAATAATATATATATAATATATTTTTTAATATATTTTTTTCCCTCCTAAAACAGTTTAATAATAGTAACAGAAATAGTATTATTAAGCAAAGAAACACAACTTTTAATTCATGGTTTCACATAGAAGTCCCTCTGAATTTCTGTTTATCCGGTTGGAGAGCAGCACCGGCAGCACAGCTGCACTGAAACCAGACCGGAACCAAAAAGAGATCTGTGTTGCCAGATCTGGCGAGAGTGTGTTCTCCTGGTTTGTCTGAAGAATGTCATTGTAGTTTCAGAATGTTTGCAAGTTATGTGGCTTGAGAAAAATGGGTCAAGTATTTGTTTCGGTAACTATGGGCCAAAAGAATCGGTCAGAATCTGTGATCAGTTTCACTTCTCTCATTGGACTGAACAGACTCAGACCTGCTGCTGGTCTCCTAAAGGGGGCGGGGGGAGGAGAAACCATGTGACACAGGTACAGGAAATGATTGTAGGTGCGCCGTCTGTCTGTGCCTGAAGTTAACCTTACCAGGGCCTTTGAACGCTGCAGAGAGTAAAGACTGAAATATCACATCAAATGTTTTACTAATACAAATGTATTATAAGCAAGTGATTATAAGTAAATGAACCAACACATTAAATGCCTCAGGTATGTTTACATTCAGTGTTACTCATCAAAAGCATTGTGTGTATCCTGGAGTTCTAACAAATGTGTTGAATGCATCTGTTTCCTCATGAAAAACAACAAGGACAAATCTTTGGTACATTTTGAAAGCTGCATTGCTTACATCCATATTTAATATAAAAGTCTTCTTCTTCTAAGTGTTTATTCACCACTGCCTTGCCTGACGCTTTATCACCAGTGGATCAGTGGAATAGTAATGGAATGTATATCACGTCACCCACATATACATTTGCATGCATATGTATTAGACAAACGGCAGGGATCCATTACTAAGAAAAAAAGTGCTGCATAGCACAACTAGAGTAGAGTCTAAAACTAAGAGTCCGCAATATGAGGAAGCACATCATTGGTGGAGGCAGAATATGCTCATATGGTCTTTGATCAGCACTAAGAGCGCACATGTCTCTGCTGCTCATCGACCTCCACTAGCTACCCATGGCCGCTAGAGTCAAATTCAACTATTCAAGCCTTCAGAGAGACTTCTGGGTCTGCTCTACCTACTTGAATTCAACCATTCAGCCTTATGCTCTTTCTCAGCCACTGTGTCTCTCCAGTGAATGTGATATGGTAATACCATCCTGCACACATGACAGTCTCAGTTCAGACTGTTCTGGTCTGTGGTTCATCGATGGTGGAACAAGCTACCAAAGTCTATCAGAGCAGGAGCGTCCCTCATTGTCTCCAAGAATCTCAAGAGCACCTCCTCTCCTAACACCTTTTAACATGCTTAACATTTCCTGCACTTATTGAACAGACTTACACCAACCTATACTGCTCTGAAGCTTTAGTGATGTCCCTCAGTTGTAAAGTCGCTTTGGATAAAAGCGTCCGCCAAATGAGAAAATGTAAATGTAAATGTATATCAGAATGTAAAGTAAGGTCAACAAATGACAACAACATGATTTTTTTTCACAAAAACTTGGTTTTAACAGTTGTACCGTTAGCTTCTGAACTGAGCTGAAACCCAATACTTACATTTAAAAGTTAAATCCTCTGGCTCTCTGTTTGCTGCCATATTATTTTCATTACTGCTGCGCAATGAATCTTGGGACAGGTCGGGCAACGAAGGATCGACTCGTTCTCGGTTGGATTGGAAGGAGCCTTCACAATGGGACAGTCGTATTGCTGTGAAGTAATCGGTCTTCAAATGCAACCTCCGAAGCTTGCAACCCCTGAATTTGGACACCACTAGTGACACACTATAGAAGTTGATGGTATGTCTCCTAGCAACGCAGACTTACATTTCCCAGAGGCTTGAGGCTCAGATGCTGTTTTCATTAATATGTTTGAGAAATTTGCACAATAGCTGGAGTGCCATTTTAGTTTATATTTCCTTACACAAAGGACACACACATTGTTAATACCTGACATGACTCAACCCTCATCTTCCTCCTAGTGCAGCAGCACCCAACCTTTTCCAACTCGAGACCCACTAGAAAATCTCAAAAATGTTTGCGGCCTACATCTGAGCCCCACAACAATACGAAGGCCAAATAATGCTAACACGTTTTCTGAGCACTTTTTATTTTTAATGGTAATGATTCAGGACTGAACTGAAAGCAGGGGAAACATGTTGGAAGCTCCACAGTCACCACAGTGGCTTATCACAGTCTTAATATGAGGAAAAATAAAAATGAAATTAAACATTTTTGATGTTTAATCTTGTTTCAAGACATTTAAAACATTATGCATTTATTTATGTATTTATGATTCATTTTATTAGTATAGTTTTTCCAATCAAAATTCTACAGATTTGTCAGCCCACTTGCAATACCTTTACAAGCCACCAGGGGGGCTGTAACCCATAGTGTGAGAGCAAGTGCCCTAACAGATAAACTTTTAAATCCTCCGTGTGCAGGCGCTTGCCTGTTGCATCGCATGCTGCTTCTCTCTGCATATGCATTTGTGAAAAGCAAGTATATCATGAGCCTTAGACACTGAGAGCCACGACCGTGAACCAACATGCAAACGTTGCCGCTGTCCTCTGGTCCACCATCAATACAGCTCTCCAGTCAAACGTGTCTTTTAACTGGAGAATCTACTGGACTCCATCAACTCTGATGTGCTTTCTATTACCTGTTACCATCTCTCCTCTGCTGCCTTTCAATGGATCTGCAGTCTGTGTGAGGATTACAACAACTCAGTTTCATTATTACACGTGTCTTACATCATGTGTGTGTCAAAGTGTGTGTGTGTGTGTGTGTGTGTGTGGTAGTGAATAAGACATAATTAGTTACCTTGAGAATATGACAATTAGAGCACCTCCATACTGTAGCTCCCCTTCACAGAAAGAAGAAAAAGACAGAAAGACGACGGAGAGGCAAAGATTCTCCACGAAGTAGAAATATTTCATGAGCGAAACCTCAGTGAAATCTTGTACGTTCAATGTGTATGTTTCCAAGCGCAGCACTGTCCAAGAGTGATGAGAACACAGCAGCCCTTTGTGGATTTTAGCATTTTATTGAAACCCCCAGAACATCACTATCCTGCATTAACCTCCTATCTTCAAAATGTTTCCCAGAGCTTAAATGTCAGGGAGGAAATTCATTTCTACAGTCAGATACAGATACATTCATCCAAAAGCAACTTGACATAGACCAACACACCGTGAGATGGGGAATGTAGACATAACAAGGAAATACTCTCCGTAGTTACAGAAGATAAACTACATTCCAGTGAGTTTTAGTCAAGGGTGCTATTCAGAGTTATATTACAAATGTTGATGGTAAAGTTTGCAGCAGTCAGGTAGAATGTGTCAGGGATAATGGTGACGACCTTTTTGAGCAGAATTTTACTGAGGCCTTGTGTGTTTGGAGCAGGGCTGAGTATTACTCTTCTGACTGTGACGTGATTTGTGAAGTAGCTTTTCACTGGCAGACGAATACAATAAAATGTAGTCAATATGTCATCAAACTAAAAAAAATCAAAATTAAATGACAATTAGTTTAATTTGAATTTGTTACATCTATTAATTTCTCCATTAACTTACTATACTGTTCTTTCATCCAATTAAAATAAGTAATTGCAATTAATAGATTCCAATCATGAAAAACACTGATTATATTTTTTATATATCCTATTCCTACCATCTGTTCATTCAATTAAAACCTAAGCAGACAATTGAAGTTGACGACACAAGCCTCCTCTGAAGGTCAGATTTGCCAGTATTCTAAACTTGCGTGAACGCATATGAAACCTTTTGATTGCACATCTTTCCTCCCATAAAACATTTCTGAGCAACACACCTAACGATGGAGACGGCTAAAGATGCAGCAGAAGTCAAAGAAAAAGTACACTGGGATCATTTGTAGGTATTTTAATGTGCTTGCAGAGTTGAACTGAGGTCAGACCAACCTCTACACCCTTGCCGGCCTTGTGTGCAAACTGCAGGGGGTGTATTTAAAGACCCGCCACTGGCAGGATCCTGCCTGACACAGGGTAATCCACAGCCATATTCACTGTACCTGTTTGTTTGACTGATGTGAAATGCCAAGGCTCGTTTGGCCAGAGGCATTTGATTAGGCCTCTGGAACACAGAAAACCAGGAGTGCTTAGAGGAACTGACTTTGAAGACACATCCAGAGAGTCGTTAGGGCTTCGGCCTTTGTTTCTTTTAAATCTGATGTTACGGAGATAGACATGCAGCTCTAAGAACAGTAGAGTGACTGTGACAGAACAAGTTTCCTTCCTCTATAGATTAGTTTTTTATTAGTCTTGAAAACAAGTCGAACAATTGATGTCTGATCTTGATCCCCAGAGGATGAATCCAAATGACTTTGGTGATTCCCTGACAATTCATCTAGCATTGCCAGGAAGTCAAACGTTTTTGTCTTATCTAGTGAAAAATGTGAAATTTATCAATATATAATAGATCAGTCATCACCAATCTTAAGATTGTGATCAATCTGTCAATATTTGTGGAGCTCTAAGTTGATTGTGTAGCAGCCACGTTAATTATGATTTGATTTGATGGGCTTCGATGGAGTTCTTTGTCTGGGGTCCTCCAGAGTCTAGAATCACCCTTGGTCAGGTGAGCTAATATATAGAACAACAAAGTCTGAGGAAGAGCAGGAAGAAGTTGGGGAGGATGAATTAGACTGCTGGTTGTTTCTTGCATAAAAAACAGTGTTTCTTTTATCCATGACCTTTCCACTATCTTAACTGAGTGTTTGTTGTCATGGTTACAATGATAAATGTCCTCTAACCCTAACCCAAACCACAATCTTAAATCCTAAACGTAATGTAGTTTTTGTGCCTAAAGTTAACCAAACCTTTGCCTTCAGTGTGAAAGGGTACAGTCAGCATTCAGTGCAGGGCCAGAGAGAGCACGTAGCACATGGGCTTAATCCCACGTCCTCCCCTCTCTCTCTCCCTGACTTTCCTGTCTGTCTCTCATTTCACCATGTTGGCCTCATAACATAGGCTCCACTAATATTATACTAAGTCATGAAATGCATCTTAGGGAAATTGCAGAGGTATCTGAAAATCAGACTGTAAATGCAGCTAAGATGCATTAAAGATGGAAGGATTGCTGAAGCCAATATAGTAGCCAAATTTTGAAAAGGTGTAAATGTATCTGTGTCTATAGGGCACAGACATGGAACAATGACAGGGTTGTAATGGCAGCTGAAGTGACTCTAAATTAAACTGAAATGAGTCGTCTGTCTCTGTCTCATAAAAGAAACAGGAAGACAGCAGCTCCGGTGAAAACCTGGAGTCATGCAGACGACATATGGAGCCGTTGTTGGAGCAGCCATTAAATGATCTGTGTGGGTGAGGGAGTGGCTTTCAGTGAGAGACTGTAAAGACAAGCAAAACTTTTGTCTGACCGATGTAAGTCATAGTCATAAAGCTGTCATATCACTGTTTTAACTAAAATGCACACACGTTCTTCTTCTCATGTTTATTGGCAGCACCAAACAGCCTCTGGTACATTACCACATCCCCCTGAACTACAGTAGAGCCTAACGTTATTTGTGAAAACTATCTGATTGATTCAATCAGATTTGTGATCTGGCCAGTGGACACATAAGTGGTTAAGTGTAAACAACAGAGTATTAAATTGCAACTGACACTTGAAATAACAGCTGTAAATGTGGCCCACCATGCTGATATAAGATATTGGATAGCAGATTAAAAATTCTTACTGCTGTTTCTGGGAACCTTCAATAAACCAGCAGTAGATTATCTCAGTGTTCTTGGAAGTACAGTATATAGTTAAAAAGGGAGTTAGCAATGTAGCTTGGTCCTAGCCCATTTGGGGCTTTGTATATAAGGGGGAGGACTTTCAAATCAATTCTAAATGTAACAGGAAGCCAGTGCACAGCAGCTGAAACTGGACTAATGTGCTTTTCTTCTCTTTGGTTCTGGTTAATAGCTGAGCTGCAGAGTTTTGAATGAGCTGAAGTCTGTCAGTGGAGGCCAGGAAAAATGCATCAACCTTGAAGCTCCATATTTTACACTTCTTCTGTGTTTTATTTGAAGTGTTGATCCATCAGAAGATATATTTGTGGTTTTAAGAACCAAAAACCATCTCAGTGTAGTTTTACATCTCCTCTCTCAGGCTTCTCTCTGGAGCTCTAGTAACAACTGTTCAGTGGGCCAATCAGAAGAGAGGAGGTTCTAAGCCTGTTGGACCGGTTTGGCCGGGTTGGGGCATTACTGAGAGTGATGACTGCTTTGTTGTGATGTCACAAAGTTGCAGAATTGCTGACGGCTCATTTTAAGGCTCAGTTTCTGAATACAGGCTGTGTGCATTTCTCTGTGGACTGAGGCTTTGATACGTTCACAGTATTAATATAGAAGCTAGAGCTGATCTATAATCAGAAAAGACTTTATACACTTTATATCACTTTATACAATATGGGACCTTTAATAATCAGGTTGGCTGGAAATAGAAGCATGAATCAATCTTTCAGCATCTTTTCGATTTATACTTTAGCTGTTCCTAAGTTGGAGCGATAGGGCCGACTAGTAGGATTTCAGTTTTTTCCTCATTTGACTTTAGGAAATTATTCTCATCCATTTATCTATTGCTAGAAGAGAAGTGGTAATGAAGTTTGCAGCTGCAGAATTATTTGGTTCTGTAGTGTAGTACAGTTGTGTGTCATCAGTGTAACTATGTTTACTATGTCAACCAGTTTAACACAGAGTCAGAAAGACCGACCAACAGACGGTTGATTAGGATATCAAGGTCAATCCCACAAGGACAAGAGGACAAGAACAGAGATTTTATTTTCATCAGAATTTAGTCTAGAGTTCACTGATTACTTTAGTCGGAGCAGTTTAAGTGCTGTGGTTTGTTCTGACGCCTGACCGACACTCCTCCAGGAATGGACGGTTGGTCAGAGCATCACTGTCTAAGTTAAATATTTTTTACCAAGGTTTTTACAAGTTGTGTTTTGAAGGCATTTGGGAAGGTTCCAATTTGAAGAGATAAATTTATGATGCTCAGGACATGATTTGAAACACTGTCGAACACCCAGCAACAGGGTCAATACTTGAGGTAACATCTTTTTTCACAGGGTTTACTGAGGTCATCAGACTTTACATCAGCAGTAATACTGGCTCTAATTGAAGCAGTGTTGAGGCGCTGGTCAGTAGTGGAGAATAATGTTCTAGAGTTTCCAGCGTTCTCTGTGATAAGTAATCCTTTCTCATCAGACGTACTGCTTTGTTGTGGGCAGTCATGCTTTCCTTGTATATTTTACAGTGAACTATGAGTCTAGTTTTACAAAATGTTCCTTTAGCTGCCCGACAGACTCTCTTGATCTTATTGACGCTGTTAATGTTTAACCATTTCTGTCACTCGACCTCTTCTTAACCTTTAGTGGAGCAACAGTATTTAGAGCAGATGACAAGGTTATTTAAAGATCAGTCACAACTGTGCAGCTCAAATAATCTCATGATATTAGAGAACTTCTGCCTCCCTATCTATGAATTGCTTTTCAACTACAGATGACCTTGTAGTCTTTGTAAAGGTTGGGTTAACATCAAACAACTATGGAGTCATAGGAGTACCGAGAATAAATCTGTAAATGAGTAGGAAAATAAATATGGAAATAAAAACAGGAATAAAAAAAGAAAAAAATTATTAAATATGGAAATGAGGAAATGTAAACAGGAATAAACTACAGAAAAATATACATACAGATTTATTCTTTTCTTCTTATTTATATTTAATTCTTATTCCTTTTATTTATATGAATATTCAGGTCTCCATTCAGGATTAATCTGGTAGTTGATAAGTACTGATAATTCTTATTTCAGCTTTTAAGAGTGAGATATTCAAATGATGTGAATTCACAAACTGTGCAGAGAAAATGGCTGCCATCCCTCCCTCCTTTCCTGTTTTGCCAGTAGTGCCGTTCAGCCAGGTCTCAACGAAAACATATGGTGCAAATTCTTTCAGTTATCAGATCATTAACCGAGAAGGATTTGTTAGTCAACGATGGGACATTAAAAAGAGCTAAATTCAGCTGTTGGGGATTCTGTGACAGGGAGGGAGACTGGTTGTGCCTGAACATTGACAAATTTAAGATTATTGCTGCAGGTACCAGATGGTCTGTGATTGCTGCGATGTGTGCGACCACGCCACCAGCTGTTTAAGATCACCGGTACATTCAAGGAAGCGGCATGGGGTCCGTCTCGTGTCTGGTAGACACATGAGCGCTGATGTCTGTGGTTCTTGCTGTTTAATAGTTCATCAATTTGACTGAGCTTCAGCTTGGCAGTTTTAACTAACTCTTTGATTGGTGAAGGTGGTGGA
>NW_019525549.1:920742-925387 GCF_002814215.2 Seriola lalandi dorsalis | reverse complement strand
GGGGGTGGGGTGGGGGGGTGACAGTGGGTGCTGTCCTGAGCCACCAGAAAATCCCAACCTCTCTGCTTTCACTTATTCCTTCTCTTCTCCTTTCTACTCTCTTACTTTCCCCCTGGAATCATGGAATCATGGAATCATGTACCTGGATGTATGTATGTATCGACTGTGTGTCTGCACTGACGGAATGTAACTTTTCAATCTGTTTGTTTCTTTCCAAGTATTTGTGGACACAGTTAATAAGTCGACATATTTCCACTACATACAGTAGTCTACTTACCACTTGGTGTGAAGACAGTGTCCTGGTTATTGACCAAAATAAGACTAAGCAGCTGGTTTTTCGGAGACATCACAGTGTTTGTCATTATTTTCCACCTGTTCTGTTTAATGATCGGCCTGTTGAAGTGGTACACAAGTTCAAAAATGTACAAACTTTTTTGATTGCACTTTAAATTTTACAGCAAAACTCAATTTTTTTATTTTTGCGGCATCTGTTTCTAATCAGGAAGTTGGACTTGTGATATAAACAAGAGACCGTCTACAGAAGTCTTGTGGAAAATATTTGAACTTTTAATATGTGTACATGGTGTGGGCACCTGGGGGCTAAGAACAAAAACAGACAAGGAACAGTCAGTAAAATTAGTGGGTCAGAGCAGGAAACAGGTGAAACAAAAAGCTCAACAAATTGTATCTAATCCTGTTCGTCATCTTTTTAAATAATTCAATAACAACAGCAACTAAGAACATTAACAGAAAGTCCTTTATACCAAACACAATAACTTTGTTTAACTCGTGAGAATCATGTCCATTAATGTTGTCTGAACTGTGCCAGTTGTGCAAATTTTATTATTGTATTCATTGTGTGTGTGGCACAATGATGTGTGTGTTTTGATGATCATAATAGTGTAGTTGATAACATCTCTTCAATAATTACGAAAATGGACTTAAAGTTGAAAGCACCACAAAATAAATGATACAGTGAATATTGCAGGAGGTTTTTCTTATGGAACAGAAAAGGCTGAATGATGATGCGCCTAACAAATGATTCCGTCTCACATGGTTTGATTCAGAGTCTGATTTGGTTTTTTGTCACATTTTTAAAGTGCCTTTGGGCACGGCAAAATGTTTTATATTAAATTACATTTATTTCACAGATGAAAGCATAAAATACGAACAAATAACAGCAACATCTGCACTAACAGAGCCAGTTCTCCTCTTGAAAGGTAATTTTCCGCATGTCTTTTCTTTTTCTCCTTGGAAAAAAAAAAAGAGTAAAAAATAATGTACTTAATTGCATCGGTATGTTCATGGTAATTAATTTACATTGACTTACACAAATTACCTCAACACAATTAGTGTACAAATAATTTAAAAAAGAGCTAACCATAGTAGAGGTAATTAACAAAAGAGAGGACTATTCAAAACATTATATGAATTCTTTCGTAGCATTTTATCTTCATTAGATAGAAAAAGAGTAGAGAAATACAGAATAGAGAAAAAGTATTTAGATGCAATAAGTAGAAGCCAAAGTACTAAAAATGTCTCCTTCAATTATAGGTTATCATAAACTAATGATTAGACTTCTGGAATTTTCATAAATTTATTGGTCTATTATTCCTCAAATCATTTCCAATTCCTCTAGTAAAGTTTCCTCTAGTAACTACTCTGATACTAATTATAAAGGAAATGTAGATGAAGTTTGGAGTTTCATTAGTTATGTTGAGCTGTTTGATTCAAGAGAAATTTCCTCTATAGAACTAAATATTCTATGTTCATCATTCGTTTATTATGGAAATACATGTTGAATTTTGTGCTTGCCCTTTGCTGGGCAGTAACTTAAAGACTTGTCTATGCATTTAAGTGGAATTGAACACTGACAGTTTTACCAATACAACAGCACAAACATAACATTATTTTCCTTGCGAAATAATTAGGAAATTACAGACCCATAAAATAAAGTGTGACTGTAAGATGTAACGAACAGTGTGGTCTAAAGCTGCATCTGGAGCCTGTCATTATTTTCTGTGTATATATCTATTCTGTATAGTTTAATTTAAAAAAAAGCCCAATTCAGTCTTAGTCAGTCACTCTGTCATGTCTTTTTGTTCTGTGCTTTTACAACAACCAGACAACCAGACTTCAGCAACAACAGCAGCTCGTCCAAAAGACACAGCGATACAAATTTCCCAGATTCCACGGATCTGCCTAACAGCAGCACACACTAAATCCCTGTACTGTTGTTGTCATAAGGTCAAATCATTTCCAACTTTAGAATGTGTCTTCTGGACTAGAAAAAAAAAAACAAAATAACAACAGCACCTTAATTTATGTGATTTTAAATAATTACAAATGTTGATTACCAAATATATGTGTATATATATATGAAACCAATACCATATAATAATAAAAAACTACTACTACTACTAATAATAATAATAATAATAATAATATCATAAAAGATTATACATTGATAATTAAAAAAAAAAGTATACATTTAAAAATACCCTTTTTCAATGCTATTATATAAATATAAGATTATACAATATGATAAAAAAGTGGTAATGAACATGTAAAGGAATGATAAATATACATACAGTATCTACACACGTACAAAAAAAGAAACTTTTCACAGATTAGTTAAACAATTTAAAGGAATCCAACATTTACTTAAACTATATAATAAATGAATGTTTTGTGGTGTATTGTCTTTCCTTTAGTTCACACAGATCCGTGCCAACATGCAAATAGGAGAAGAGCACGCTGTGCTTCGGTCTAAAACACTTCACATTAACCAGCAGTGGTTGTCCCATTAACCTGCCACAACAAATGCGACCTGTTTTATGACCCACAAATATTTGTGTTTTCGTCTGAAAGACAAACGTTTGCGTATGTGTTGGGGGGGCCTTGTTAATCTGCCACAAGTTCACGGCCAATAGCATTTGGTGATTTAATGAATGTTTCCATGGAGGGTGCTACGATTTACAGTGTGTTGTAAAGCTGATGTACGGTCGGTGTTTTGCTGTAGTGCTGTGATGCGAGGCAGATGTATCAAGACTGTGTATAGAACGGTGGTCGGCTGAGAGGCTTTCAGTCTGCCTGATTGTTTCCCCTGAACAAAAACAGCATCCACTTCAAATGTCTGTCTTTTTTATACTTCTTGAATGACGATGTCCAGTGACAAATTTTGTCCAGAGTACTTCATGACTCCCATGATTCCTGATACCTCTCGACTTATCCTCAAGAACCAACCTCCACCAAATTCCCCACTGATTTACATTTCTCAAACATCTTATCTCATATGTATCTTTTAGTCTTTTATCTTCTTCGCCCTGAGTTGAGGTTTAGTCGGTGTTGTGTTGTTTCATTCTGTGCATTCATTAGTCAAATCATTTAAAGATGAGGTAATGCAACACACCATGACAGCCGCTGGTCAAGTCACCAAGATTACACCAAGTTAAAGTACCTTTATGCCTCTACATGCACCACTGTGCCGGTACTTGAGTTGTAGTCAAGGCCGCATTAAAGTAACACATCTAACATAGTAACATTGTAACTAACACTAGGCAGCTAACCTGTGAGTCTGGGACGGTTACAACATTCATTAGCCGAGAACTAACTAATGTTAAAGCTCATATTCATAACTGTCTGGAATTACGCGTGATAACGTTAACTGCTTTGGGCCTGTCGTTATTTGTTTATGTTTGCTAATGTTGTGGAGCTAGTTACGTAGCTAATTACTGAAGACCTAGCCTGCATGAATGTCATTGTTTTAGTTGCTAGCCATTTTGAGTAAAGGGCCTGATTGGATTTTACCAAAAGGAATTTTAATTGGACTCTGAGAGGAGAGCGCTCTTCGGTCTGATAAGACAAAGACTGAACCTTTTGAACGGACTTCAGACATTCGGCTTATACCACCCTTACAGTGAAGCATGATGGTGGCAGTATCATGCTATCAGAGGGCTTCTCAGAGGCAGAGGCAGGAAGTATGGTCATAAATGAGGGAAGAATGAATGCAGACAAATATGGAGAAGTCCTTGAAGAAAACCTGTTCCAGAGTACATGTGACCTGAGACTGGGATGACAGTTTACCTGGCAGAGAGGTAAAGATAAGATAAGATAAATGATTGCAAGTCAGCATAATGTCCACTGAAGTGATCTAATCATGATTGTGTGTGTGTGTGTGTGTGTGTGGAGTCAGGTAGGAGCATCAACGGCTGCTGTACAACTTTATATTGGGCTTGTTTTTCCTCCTCCTCTTTTCTACACTTTTATCTTTGTGCACCTGAAGGCTCAAACCTTTGCATTATGTCACTATGTTGGCGACGCCACGACCACTTAAATTAACCAGTGAACAAGTTTAGAACCAGGGGTCTTTTAAACAGGATGTGGAGCAGTGGCGATTGCTCTAAGACTGCAAGGGAAGCTCAGCTACCCCTAAAATGTCAACAAAATAATTGGTCAAATATGTAGTGTTGTGTGAACATTTCATTGACTAAATATGCGCTAGAACACGTTCATCTTTTGTTCAGAATCAGCTCCTTATCACAGGTAACCGACACGACTTCCTTGGGGAAGCAGAGAGTGGGTTGTTCCACTGCAGCGAAACTAGACGGTCATTGGATAAATGCTGGGCTTTGTCCCGCCCATC
>NW_019525549.1:898376-920648 GCF_002814215.2 Seriola lalandi dorsalis | reverse complement strand
TCGGAGTTGATCTGGAGACGTTACTGATCCTCAGCGACTTTGTCTTTGTTAAAAACGACTAGCGTTGTGTTTGGCGACTCTCTTCTGTCACTCTGCGAATTCACATTTAAATAAACGGACACATTTTATGATGTAGGCCGAAAATGAGCTTCCCCTCATTATAAGACCAGCAGCCGCCACTAGTCTGGAGCCATCCATCTGTAATGGTAACAGTAAAAAAGCCACTAAAAAACACTAATCTGAAGCTCTAACATCCCATTAAAATGATTACATGTTGTTTAGTGCTTTATTTTGAAATGGTAACCTCTCATGTTGTTGCCCTCATGTGTCTGCCATCCTTTGATCATACACAACTGCTCCCAATGAACTTACCTGCCCCTGGTGTTTCCTGTCAGTCCACCCCGTACACTCCCCCTCTTTCCTTTGCTCCTTGCCAGATTGTCTTTGTTCCACTGAGTGCGTGCACTGTTCTCCTCCTGATTCCCTGGTTTCAAACTTTGCTTTGTCTTTGGATTTTTTGCCTGTTTGCTTGCCTGAATGTTCGCCTGTATCTGACCGACTACCTGTGTATGAACACTTATATCCAGAAGTGTTACAGGTCCTTCTCAGTGTGAATGACAAGAAGACTTGTTATATAACCTACTATATGTGACAACTATAACACGTGTAGTTACCCTTTGAGCCATGGGTGTAGGTTTGCATATGGACGGTAGGGACATGTCCCTACCAATATTTGGGTGAAGATATATTGTTCCCATGTGCCCTCCCAGAAGCTACGTCTCCAAGACAGCTGATTTAGGCATGCTAGCATTTAATTGGCTGAAAGGGCGGGGACTATCTGGAGGCAAATATCGCACTTATACTGCTAGATACGGAAAAGGTGAGAGCAGATCAGTGTGCTGACAATGGTCAGTGTTAGTCCAAAACTCAAGCAAGAGCAAAAATGTATATTAGGTCACTTTCTGTCCTCTGGTGTCTGAACTGCAGCACGCATAGAGACGATGAGGTTGTTGTCGATGTTTTTTCTGCACATAATGACAGAAAAGCGAACCCCTTATATCTGGCAGTGGCCATATGTCAGGGATTTTTGATGAATAATAGTCTAGTTTTTGGGTGTCATGTGGCTACTCAAGTCATTTCACGTGACTCAATGCAGAAAAAGTCCTTCACTTTTACTAAATATTGGTTTGTCCAATAGCCTGAAAACCACCTCATGCAAGCATATACGTTTTTTTGCAACAATTTTTTTTCGAAATTGACAGACACACACACACAACACACACACACACACACACACACACACGCGTGTTTCCACTGCTCATTTTTTAGTTCACATTTCAAATCACAAATTAAAGTTCCTTTCCATACATTTTTTAAAACTCTATAAAAATATTCTGCTATGATTAATATTTTCTTTAACTTGGATTTCACACATAAAATGTGAAAAAAAATGCCCCGCTCTTATGCCCCGCCCACCAACTGCTTCAGTCAGACCCAGACTCGGACGAGGAGTCTGTTGAGACCAGAATCAGAGACTAGCAGACGGATCAGAACTGTTTGCGTAGTTAGCATCTTTGATCTCTTTATGTTGTTTGTTAGATTACAAGTGGAATTGGCTGAAACAATGCTAATTCTCTCTCTCTGTACTGACAAGGTTCCAGGTTTTCAGGTTTATTTAGCCCCGCCCCCTGTCCCCACCAGTTGAGTTAAAGACTTGAGGAGGGTGTCTATAAGCAGGTTAATGGAAATGCGGCTACTGACCTTTAGCAGGCAGTGGTATGTGAACAGTGGACTCCCTAACAAAGGAAAACACTTTGGTGACCCATCAATTCACCCCAGGCCATGATTTTGACTTTTACACAATATAATGTATCTCAAATTTTTATTCATGCTCTCACTGAGATAAGCCATTTTGATTTTAATTGCCCCAAAGGACAAAGGACGAGGACTTTATAGTTTTAGCTCTACTACTGACATGGTTCCAAGAAGGGAAACCCTGTCAGATTTAGACTTTTAGTTTTATTTTTGATGTAATGTTCTTACAGTAAAATGTAATTCACCAACAGACTGTGGAACAAGGCTTTCCTTCCTCCAAGTGCCACACTGCTTCTCTCTGTCTTCCTGTTTTCCTGTCTATCTCTGCTCGTATCTGAATCCTGAGAGAGAAGACAAGCAGAGGCTTGACACATTGGTGAGGTTGTTATACTCACTCGTCAGTCTGCTTATCTATCTGTTTGTCCTTCTGTGTCCCGGGAGATGTGTGAGCTTGAGAGACTGTCATTATCTTCACTATCTTATGTCCCTCTTCCCCATCTTCCCCTTTGTCTAAATCCCAAGTATAGGCAGAGTTAGACATGTCAGCTACAAAAAAAGTCACTTGTTAGGTTTCCATCTAATCTCACCCCTCCAGCCTGTGAGCTTGTGGTGTTTGTTGGTATCGACTGGCAGCTTTTCACAGGTCAATAGGCTCACCTGTTGGCTTCAGAGTGCTGACAAGTTACATCAAGTTGAGTCCAACACTTTTTAGGGCCAGTTATAATGACATAGAAAAACCAATTTTCACACTAAAGAGTTTGTGAAAATGAGGACACATAAAACAGCATGAGTGAGACCTTTAGCCAGGAAAATAACACAGCAATGGACCTCTGCAACTGAGTGCAAGTCTCAGAGACTGTATCTAATATCTCTATCAACACAGTCGCATGAAAGGCATTGAATTTCGCTACTGAAACTTATGTTGTTGATTTCGAATTATTGCTTTACACTTCCTACATGAAAAGTATGTTTCTGTGATGGAAGCAAATGCTGCAGCATTCAACGTCAGCAGTCTAAGACTGAACTGGTCTGGGCGCTGGATATTTGGTTTCATCCATAACTTTATACTGTGATCCCTGAAAAATGGAAAAAACAACTCTCAAACATGAGACCCCAAGTCTCCTACAGACTCTTATGTATTTTTTAGCTACAGTGGCAATGTTGGTTGGTTCACTACCATTCAGACTGAAACACACTGACAACAATTAGATGGATTATTATGAATATGTCGTCTTTAAAAGATAAAAGGTTATACATGTCTGCCTCTTCTGAATGGTTGCAGGGACTGCTTTTCATCCATGCTTTTCAAATATTTCCTGGATAATAATGTCATCCTTAATTACATTTACAGTAGGTTGCAAAAGTCTGAGACCATTTTGCCATTCAAGTGAATGGCAAAATGTTGTCAGTCATCTGGGTACGTCAGTATTGCAGAACTTGTAAAATGAAGAGAAAGTTAAATAAATATGACACTATGATCTGAGGAAATGGTGATATATTAAGGACAGGTGAAAAAATGATTGATGATTTACTTCATTTATTTTTGTTATATACATACATATATATATATATATATATATATATATATATATTTTTTTTTTTTTTTTCAAAGATGAAAAAATGGCAAAACGATTGAGATCAGAATTAGAGAATTATCACTAGAATTACTTAAAAGATGTCCTATGTTGAGAGACATGAAGTGCAGTACTTACTTTTGCAATAAACAGTGATTTAAGAAAACATGCATAATGGCTAAATCAAACATCTTATTGTTGAAATGGGTTTTATGTTTTTCTATATCGGTTCTCCAACTGATTTTCTATTGCTCTGAATAATATTCAAACTAAAGGCTCTTTGCGTCTTTATGGTCTGTCTCGTAATAAATTCACCTGTTTTCTGAAGTTTTCAGATTTTTAACACTCATTTAACGTTTTCCTTTAAAAGGACAAACTTTTCACAACATAACATAATATCACATGTGAATTTCACTTAATACATAACATTTTACATAGCAAATGTAATAGTCCACAATTGAAAATATACACATCACGTATAAAATTAGATTTGCTTCATATGTGATATTACATGTGAAATTTGTATATTCACATCATGCCTTACCCTTGATGTGAAATATCCAAAAATCACATTCCTACATGTGAATTCAATATATGTGGAATGCTGTTTATCCTAAGAATGTATTCATCACATGGGAATAAAATGTGTTTCATATGTGAATTTTTATGTCAATTTACCTTTTCACATTTCTCATGTGAAATCTCATATACAATTTCACCATGTTACATGTGTTTGTCATATGACATCTCACATTTCACACATGAAATTAAAATCACATTCCCACACCATGACTCACATATGAAATGTCAATTAACATTTCCCTTTATTTCATTCATGTTAAATGTGTCACATGTGAAAATTTATGTTTTCACATATGTTGTCTCACATTTCACATTTATGGCTATATCATAATCATTTATTAGCGTGAACCATGTGTTTCTACCTGATTGTTCACTTGTGAAATGATGTTTTATATATTAAAAACAATGTGTTTCACTTCGTTTCGGACGACAGTAGATTTTCCAACAATGTTTATCGTCATTAAATCCAAAGAACAAAATGTAGACAAATGCATGGGGTTTATAGGAAATGTTACTCTAACTTGTAGAAAACACTAACCTAACTGCGGTTTAGATATTGACAAAGACTTAGCCCTATTGTTTTACTCCAACAGTTGTACCAATCTAATATTGATCCATTATATTAATAGACCTGGCCAGTGTAACATTTCCTTTGCAGCGGTCCTTTAACCTAAAAAAGTCCACTGCATCAGAATGAATCCAGACTTAGATTGGCAGATATTGTTGTTATGATCATCATCATTATCATCATCACCATTACCATCATCTCTATCATCATCAACAGTCTTTTCAGATCTGTTCTTGTAATGAGCTCATAACAGCATGAGGATGATTGCATACACTCACATGCACTGTATCTCACGCACACACAGTGAACAGCTGGCATCTGTTCGGATATGGCATCTTCATCGAAGGGGCCTCATCATCTGCCCTCCATCTCTACTTTCATCTCTCTCTCTATCTCTCTCAAACCCCTCCCCATGTTTATCTCTCACACTCTCTCTTTCTTTCTTTTATCTCTCTTTATCACCATCTTTCACTTCCTTACTGTCACTAACATACACATCATGGTGCATCATCTCAAGGCTACTCACAGTATATGACACACAAACAAACACACACGCACACGCACACACACACGCACACACACACACACACACACACACACACACACACACTCACATACACACACATACCTCCCCTATTACTGGCTCTGGTGTGTCCCAGCCCCATTGGTGTCACCTCCTATGTTTCTTGGCTACTCAAACAAATGCCCTCTATCTCACCATCCAATCATTCAAGGACACCTCTATCTATCTATCTCTCTCTTTCTCTCTCTCTTTCTCACACACACACACACACACACACACAGCATGGTAGTCAAACAACTGTTCTTTGCTGCACCTCTTTGAGGAATATTAGAAACTTCTTTAAATGTCTGCTTCAGAGAGCAGCTTCCCCGCCACTCAACAAGTCCCCTGTTTGAAGATAGGTAGCTAGATAGATTGTGTGTGTGTGCAGGTAAAACTCGAGAGAAGAATTTGTAAAGATGTGTGTCCAACATTGAAGATGTAAAGAGAAAGATTATAAGTTGAACGGGAATTCAGTAACATACACATATTAGTCAATCTATCAATCTAAATCACCTATTTACCCCGTCAATTATAGATGGAGCTTTTACTATTTGGGTTAAAAGACAGGTCACCAGAATAAGAGATCTATTTATTGATAATACTTTCATATCCATTGATCAGCTAATGCAAAAATGTAATATTCCCCTGCTCTCATTTTTCGTTTTTTTTTTTTTTTTTTTGTATACAACCATTCTCCACCTCTTTTCCATCACTGACACCCAGCTCTCTTTAGACACTATATATTAAAGTGTAATAAATGTCAACGTCTACGTTGTTAAAATGTATGATTTGACACTGGGTGAATTTATTAAAAAAAAAAAGACATTTCCTTGCTAGAAATGTCAGCCATCTTGGAAATGGTAGCCATCTTGAATCTTTTAGTGGCTACTTTGTTTTATCGAAAGAGTACTACCCAAGGAGGACGTGTGCCAAGTTTAGTACTTGTATTCACATTTGAAACATTCCTCCTGAAATATGCAGTTATCTGCTAATATGTTTTTGGTTCTGTCCAAAACTAAAGAGTTACTGGTAGTCCATATTTAAATCCCTCTCAGATGTTTTGGACGTACCCATAGATCCTTCTGGTATTATTGCCGTATTTGGAGTAACTCCACAAGATATACTGTACATGCATCTCTTTTAGCTAGATGACTTATTCTGCTTAAATGGAAGGATGAATTTCATCCAGCTTTTAATGAAAGACATTATACACCATTTGAAAATTCGCCATACTATGAGAGGGTGAGCTCAGAAATTCCATGCTATATGGACACTTTTATAACTATGTGGGAAAAATGGACGCTGTCAAACTGACCCCGTATTATATATTTTTATTGATTTATCTTTTTGTTATTCTTTTTTTTTTAATTATTGTATTGTTTAATTAGGGGCCGAGCACCGACTGGTGCGAGGACCCTATTGAAACTAAAGGATTTATTTCTATTTAATTCTGTTCTTTTTGCTTGGTGTTTGTTATTTCTATTATTTCTATTTCTGTCCTTTTTTTTTGTCTCGCCTACATTTTTTGTCACATTGAACTGATCTGTATGTATATATATAATCGATCGGGAAATCGACATGTTGATTACAAACATGGTACAGTAACACTATAATAGGGATGTGGCCTCTGATGGAGCAGAGCAAAGGGGGAGGGGAAACATTATCTATGTTCAACTCTATCAGTGATTTATTACATTCTGTATGATTGTAAATACAACAAAAGACCTAGAATAAAAAATAAATAATTGTCACACTGCTGAAGGAACAGACAAGCTTGTGAAGCGTACATAGGCCAGTTTTAAATGTACGTCTGGTTTATGTGTTGGAGTGTCAATAAATTCTCTAAAACATGTCAACATCTGAAGACATGCATATATCTCTGCTGTTCACAAATGAATTTAGATTTATTATGCAATATTTTTGATATTAACACTAACTGAATTGAAGGGCTGTCTGATATGGGAACAGACCTTTATTGCTGCGGATCCCACTGAGAATCAACACTCATTTCCAGACTCTTCGTAGCATTTAGCTTCTTTAAGCTAAATGTTTTTATTTGCTGCTTCATCTGGTTGGTTCACAACAGGTGACTCCCTCACTTTATTATTTTTATCTTATTATTATTATTATTATTATTATTATTATTATCATTTTGTGACTACATTTTTATCAGTGTACTTTTTTTCCCCTATTCACATTCAGTATGGAGGAAACATTATATCATGAAAAACAAATAACTGAAATATTGTGTTCACATTGCATAACACATCTACATCTATTCACTTAGTACTACAGTAATACTTACTGTATATATTTGTATATTTATACTCTCATAGGTTCATGGAATAAAATACTAAAATAAATAGTCTGGATAATACAGAGAAAGCATGGGGAACCCAAGACGAGCACACCGTTGTGCTATGCCTTAGTCAAAACCTTCAAATGAAATTTAATCACAGTTTATTACAAATAATATTCCACCCTCCAATATATATAATATTGTGGGTCACTATGTACCCTAATTTTATACACAATAAAAGTCAATGGTGTATATTTAGATCACTATTTTTTTTTTACTTGGAATCAATTTAAGTTGGTAACATTTTCATGGTGATAAATAAAACTCAGTTGTTGGATTTTTTTTTTTTTTTGTACAAATCTGACATAAAGCTCCTGCCATTTTTAAAACCTGTTATTATTTCTACAAGTCGATGGTGGATAATTATTCCATCAAACTCCATATGTGTGCATGGCATTGCACAACCGCAGATAAAAAAAGAAAGATGGCCCTGAATTAAATGCATCTTTCAGGTCTTGGAAGGACTTTAATCCATTGCTGTTTAAGATATCTGAGAGGAAGTGAATTGTATGGGGTTTTCCACCTATTTGTATGATATTACTGGTGCATCTATATTACATGTCCTCGTAGGATTGAAGGACAAGTCAATTAGACACTATCTACTATGTGTAAAACGGCAAAGAGCTGAAATCGTAAAATACAGAGGGTCTAGGCACTAACTCTGGACTTTAGGTTGATGGACCTAGTTTAATACACGTTTAGTGTCCTCACTGTTTGGGCATCACTACATTGTTTCAAGAAAGTAGAACTGTATCATTTTGAGTACAAAATCTTGTTAGTGGACAATGCACAGTAGAATATAATAATAATAACTTTATTTATATAGCATGTTTCTCAACAGAATTTCAAAGTTCTTTACAAGAAAAACGTAAAACCAGATAAAAGCATCATAAAAAGTGTAGCACAGCATAAATCAAGAAATCTCAAATCAATATTATGCTAAAAGATCTGACAGTATGAAATATGTAAAAAGGGATAAAACAATATGAATAAAACATGTATAAGATGCCTGGTCAGCCTTAGCCACAAGACTTGACCTTGGGGTGACCATCAGGACTCCTTCCGCTGATCTCAATTGTCGGTTGGGCAAATACCATGTCAACAAAGTAGAAGTAGAAGTACTTAATGTTCTTACCTTGTTTTACAATCTTACAAATTAGTGCTGTCCCTCTCATGTCCATGATTCTACCCCCATTGCATTACTGAAACACTTGTATGATTTGGTTTATTGATCTCTGAGAGCAGTACTTCGGCTTATGAACTCACTGGAGGCATTTACACAATAAGAGCAAGAGGAAACTTGCATGACATTGAGAGTCAACGGAAAGACACTAGTTTATAAAGCTATCGTGTTTACACTGGTCATTAACAACAGTTTTCTCAGGCGGCAACTCAACATCTCACACAATGAAAATAAGTTTAAATATGAGAAAACAGTTTAGACTATAGACTTTTGTTGTTTTTATTTGCTGCTTCATTTTACCGCTGTACTGATGACATTAAAGGACGTGATGAAAAGGCCGATATTTTCCGGAGCTCAGAAAAAATGTGTCCAGTAATAGCTGCTGTGATTATATTACCATCCTTTCATATAAAGCTCGCTCTATTCTCCATCAAAGGACGGCATCTTACTGATTATCTCATGTGTGTCTTACTCAGTCCAGTTTACTTTTTTCCACCCAGTCTGTATTGTCTTCATATTCTCTTTTCTCCCTGCCTGTGGAAATTATTTTGACCTTAATCTTCCTCTCTTTCTCCGATCCCTGCCTGACCCTTTTATACAGTGAGTCGCGTCTGACGCCAAGACGTACAAAAGGTGCTGTCACACACAAAACAATGAGCGGACAGGGAGATGTCTCTGTCTGCTTAGCTCATGCACACACACACAAGCAAACTGCAACGCTGATGATTTTAATCTGCGCTGAACACCAAGCTTAATGTGTTTAGCCACAGCTGTCTGTATTAGTCCGTAAAATTGTGTGTTCAAGGTGGTGTCTGGTCTGTCACCTTTGTCTTTAGTTTTACTGTAAAAGTGGTGTATGCTGCTAGAAGTGATCACATATATTTATATATATATATATTTGTTATGGAGTTACTATTTACAAATGGTAACTGCATTTCCTTTATTTTTATTTGGTAATTTCTCCCAAAGTTAGAATTTTATTGATAATAATACATTCTGCATGAACATATAATGCAATAATATTTAAAGAAATCCCTTACAGATTTTATAAAATAATGGTGTGGTAGAAGCTAAACAGCAGCAAAACCAGGTCATGCCACTTGTGAATTTTCACACATGTTGTAGAATTACTTCTGTGCTCAGGGTCACGGTCATGCTGTGTAAGCCATCTCTATTAAATTTCAGATCACAAACAGTGAACACAGATATTCTCGTGATATTCATCAGTCCCGTAACGACAGCATGGTGCATCAGTGGTTGGCGCTGTTGCCTCACAGCAAGAAGCTTGTGGGTTTGAGCCCGAGGTGGCCACCTGAACTGTAGTAGGCTCCTCCACAGTTCAAAGACATGCAGTGAGATGAGCTGGACACCCAAAGATGTCTGTGAGTGTGAATGTTTTTGTCCATATATTCAGCCCCTATGCTGTCGACCCGTCCATAGTGCAACCCCAATTCTTTCCCAGTGTAAGCAGGAATCGGCTGCAGCTCCCTGCTACTCAGATTTGCCTGTGGGGGAGCTGTGGAGTCTGTTGGTTGGCCTGTTGGGTTTTTTGACCAACACTTTGCACAGCAACATAATAATGTGAACAGCTGGAAACCTTGAAATTTACTTTTTTTTTTTAACAACTGCTTTCACATATTTTCTAAACTAGGTTTCATTTTTTCCCCCCTTGTGAGGAGTGGGTGTGTGACACTGGTGAATATGTGATTGGTTGTGTTTGGAAAAGGCAAGCAAGTTACTTTCTATTAGATTTTTGTGTCTTATAGGTAGAGAATTGTGTGCTGTGCTTTGTTGTATGACATATCGAAACTGAGTCAGAGGCTGAGAATTAGCTCATGGTTTTGTAGATTTTGTGTGTGTTTTTGTGTTTTTGAGTGACAGATTTCACAAATTGTGTTATGTAATGTACAACGTTTTTGTGTGTAAACTGTAATTTCAGGTTCAGGTTATCTGTAGGTAAATTTAGCTTGCAGTAGATGAGGCAGGATCCATCCTGGCACACATTTTACATACAACACAGACATACACACAGCCATAATAAAAGTACTCAAGGTTCCAATCATCATGAAACCACTTAAAATAAAAATAAAATTGATACATAAATGTTGCTTGTATAGCATCAGTGCAATGTTGCCATGACTTGTTCATCAGAGTGATGGCCGCTGCAACAAAACTATTTACTGTGCAAAGGGTAGGAGTCGTCATATTAAACTGAGCCAGGTATCCACTGAACCGTCTGGTGAACAGGGATGTTGGGTGAAGCTGTGACTCACCAATCAGCCTACTACAGCATTTAACAAGTTGTAACAGAGAGTTTGTGCTCTTTAAATATAGGTTTCAAAAAGACGAAATTGATTTAACAAAAGCACAACAGAATAATGTCACCATTGTTTTGTCAATGTAGAAATTGGACAGTTTCCTCAAATACAGCGTCATAATTTGCTTCAGTTCAGTTTTGAGTCAGTAATAAAAACTGCCTGAGCCGTAATGGATGTGACCTAATGTTTGTTGGCATGTCTTCTAAAATCAGTTATCATATCTTTTGTCTTAGAGATGTTTAATGTGTCAAAGCAGAGGAAAGATCAACACATAGAAGTGTAGCATGAGACCCTTCCTTCCAAGGATTTAACAAGTTAAGTGAAGGGAAGTCGCATCCTCTGCTCTTCTGTGTGGGATCAAGTGCATGCTCAGTTCTCCTTAAGATTTCTGACCTCACCAGTTATTCAAAGGTTGTCATTACAACTGATGTGAGAGCAACCGGTATAAAATCATTAAGAGTTTTGGGGCAACTGGATTTGAGAACATGGACTATACCACATTATCCTTCCAGACATTAGCCAAATGCTGTGAAGACATTAAGAATGGAATACAGGACAGAGATAACGGCCTTTTCCACATCCTTTGAGTCTATGTGGTCTAAGTGCTGATTACCATATTTTCTCAAATAAAAACTGGGTCTCCAAAAATGGCCGGGGGTTTGGTCAACACAAACAATGGCCAGCCCCAAATACAGGTTAAACAGGCTAAACAAGCTACTCCTTGTGCCAGTCATATAATGTTCATGCCAGTTAATATAATAAATTCAACAATAATCATGCTATTTTTAAAGCTTTGCTGTTCTGGATGACTCATCCTTTAATCTCGTCTGGCTGTGGCTGCCTATGGTATGCCTGAACAATAAAAGCCCTATAAAGAAATGAAAGGTTTTTCCACTGAATCGAAGGAAGACTTTTAATCTGAAATGGTTACAGGAAGTGTTGAGTCTGTATTAAAAACATAATACAATAGCTTTAACAGGGCAACAGGAATGGATCAGAACGAGGCTACCTCCTAAAATATGACTAATTATATAATTATCAATAATTATTATTATGTAATTATATATATCAAACAGAAAGAATTAGAAATTAAAGCCTACATTTAATTAAGGTCGGTAAATATATGAGTAAATATGGTATGTTCCACTTTGTTCCGGTTAACTCATGCTCCTGAATTTCATTAGTAAAACCTAATGTACCAAAATTATTATGGAATTGATTAAGAACATTAGCAAAACTCAGCATAGTATCTGAACTGAAACCATCCAGGGTGACCTGACAGCAGTTCTTCTTGATTTTGTTGATTCTGAAGGATTTAGATATTCATGGTCCCCTGAGGATGATACACAATGATATCAGTGACCCCCTGACCTTTCTTCATTGGTTTCAAATGTTCCAGCAAACTCCTTTGAGAAATTTGTGTTTGTCAACCCATCCTCCTCCTAATGCAGACTTTGTCGTACTATACTGTTTAATAAATACCTACGATGACCTCCGTGTGGTTGTCTGCCACCAGCACTCAGACATGTTCCAGATTACATCCCTGTTCATCCAGATTCATATAAAATATGAACCATTTGTATGAAATTTTGTCATAATTGCTGTGTTAAGTCTTGAGTAATGGGCTAAAAAATGTTTTGTGATGTCACCACGACTTTGACCTTCACCTTTGACCACTAAATCTAATCAGTTTATCCTTGAGTCAAAGTGAACGTCCGTGCCCAATCTGAAGGGAGGAGTTCTCCAGATATTGCGTTCACAAAGCCAAAATCCTGTTTCGTGAGGTCATTGTGACCTTGACTGTTGACAACCAAAATCAAATCAGTTTCATAGTATTTCACTTTTTATACTGTTATTACTGAACAGAATAACAAACTTCACAATTATCTGGTAGATTGCTAGAAGCTCAAATGTCTTTGTGTGTCCTCTAAGTCTGAATCCAAGCCAGTGCTCTGTGGTGTGGGGGTGTTACCAGTGACACCATATATGATGACACTATATTTGGTCTGCAGTTAAGAGAGCTGCACTAACAGCCAATCACAAGTCCAACCTTGAATATAACCATCCAATCCCAGCCTTACCAGTATGGCAACCAGCCAATCAGAGATCTGGCATGAATGGCACCAGTACAACAACAACAACTGGTTAGTCGCAGCATTGACCCAAATCACAAGAAACAGTCAAGTATAGTCTCATAATTATGACTTAGTGAATACATAAAAAAAACATATATATATATATATATATATATATGTATATTGTGGATTAAACATACACGGTCAAGACTCCAACACCAGCAGGTAATAAAGGTGGGAAACAACTAAATAAAAACACACATACTAGGGAATTGTAAGTGCTGGAATCATCAATTACATTTATTTTCATACTAGAACACTTGTCTTGGTGAGCCAACAATATTAAAAATGCTCTACTAAAATATAGTTGCGTCTTGTCTCATTAACTGATCATCAGTGGAATGTGCATAAGGTCTCATTACCAAATACACACTTTCAGTTGCTTCTGCACGCGCCAAAAAGAAAAGAAAACTATACATTTAGATCAGAGAAATAACTAGACTTTCCTTATAAAATTAATTATATTATAATTAAAAATTAAATAATGATGATTCTGAATAACAAATCATATATATATGTGCTAGTTGCTGTGTTTTGTTATTAAAAGAGCTCATTTTAGTTTATGTTAAAAATCTAATATTATTATGAATTTGTTTTCATTTTTTTGTTGTAATTATTAATATATATATATATATATATATATACATAACTGCCTAAATATACATGTAACTGCCTACATGCTCTAAATAAAACATTGGAGAATTGGCCAAATACTGTGTGAGGAATTTGTGATAAAAGTAATAAAATATCTAATAAGATGTTTTATTAAATGTCCTATATATAAGAGGACCTACTGTAAGGACTGTATGAAGTTACAGTAACTGAGCTCAGTTTATTCTAAGTCACCTTTCAGGACTCTGGATTTCAGATTTTATTCTTTTTTGTTTTTTGGCCGACTTTCAACTATTTCCAGTTTTTGCCATATCCACCCCTGGTGTATTTACAAATACAAATCCGATTACATATGTAATTGTGAGAATAATAGATACAGATAAAGACGTGGATAATAGCTTTGTGTTAAATCCCCAGCTTCTGCAATAATAATCCAAGCGCTCTTAAACCATACACGTGTCCAGAAGTCCAATATTTACAGTGGAGACAGCTTCTATGGGTCATATGCTGGGGACACAATCAATCCTATACAAATGCCGTTTAAATAATTTGCTTATATTAATCAAGTATTATGTTTACAGTGTTGATTAAGAGTCTTTTCGTACATGACAACGTTGAAAAACTCCTTCAAGCTGTCATTTACTAAGACTGTCCTCTAACTTATTTGAAGGTAGTTTGTGGGGCAACACTGTCCGTGCCATGTCCATTCAGAGTGTGTGTGTGTGTGTGTGTGTGTGTGTGCCCTTGCTTTGCGTACTCATGCACTATGCGGTATCTTCACCATTGTGGCTTAGTGAGTTTTTTTCCTCCTGTTCCTGCTCTGCTCGTGTTTTAGGACTTTTACAGTGCAGTAACTATCAAATGAATATACAAATATTAATTATGATAATCTGATGGCTACTCTGAAAGAAAAAAAGACAAAGAGATTAAAAAAATGGTTATAATAATCTTACAGTGATCAGGTTGACCTGGACAGATGCCTCCACTGCACCTCGTCATTTCTTACATTCTCTTCATGTTTGGTGTCTCTTGCTTTGTTGCATGTTTGCGATCCACCTACAGTTACAAGTATGCAAGTATAAGTATTGTACCTGACACACCCACACAGAAGGGCAACGAGATAGAGAGAGAAACACGGAGAAGCTCACACCTGTTAATGTGCGGATACACTGAATTAATCTCACACCTGCACTCACACACACACTTTCCATTAAAAATGTGTGTGTGCACAAACAGCTCTACAGAGTAACAAGCATACTGTTGCTAAACGTAGATTAGCGTGTATGTGTGTGTGTGTGTGTGTGTGTGTTTGTGTGTGCAAATACAAGTGTTTGAAGGTAATTGAATGGAGAGTTGAAAAGTGTGTATATATACTTATGTGTTTTACTGTGTGCTGAGCTCTCTCTCTCTCTCTGTCTCTCTCACTCTGTGTGTGTGTGCGTGTGTGTGTGTGTGTCTTTGTGTGTTTAAAGGTAACAGAATAATATGTCTTATCGAACAGAGTGTTTGTGTGTTATCCTTATCTCCTCTCACACACTTTATCCCTAGGGTACTTAGACTGCTATCCTGCTGCTTTGCACACTCACAAACACACACACTTACACCCACAGGTGTACACACACACACACACACACGCACACACACACACACACACACACACACACACACACCTTTCTTCCAAATTTAACGGTAGATTTAAAGCTGCGCTAGAAAGTATTGTTGCAACAACAGAGCAAACTGCAAAGATAAATTAAAAACTTAGTTAAAACACTGACACGTGTGGTCACACAAGCTGATGGTGTTGTATGAGATAGCTTGTGAAATGTGTTCTTGAAATAACAGCAGGGATTTTTCTGACTTTGAGCCAAAAAGTCTCTAACAGTATAAAACAGTAAGGTTTCACTACATCAGAACAAAGATGTGATTAAAAGACAGCAGTCATCACTATATATTGACCAGTGACAGCTGTATGTTGGGTTTTGCTGCTGTCCAAAGAAAGATAAACTTAAGGATGAGGTGAATGATGGATCCTTTAGCAGCTCGTAGAGTTGGACTGGGAGAGAACTTCAGTCTTGGCCTGATCCACCAGCTGCACAAATTACACCAATGGAAAACTTTGGTCTCATCTCTTTCTTTGACGCAGGGCTTTGTGGTGGTGGTTTCTTGAGTGGAGGAAATTCTGAAAAGTTTCTTTCACCTGAACACTGCATACCGCAGTTAGCCATCTCACCTGTGTCTTAATAAACGTATTGAGGCCCAACGGTTTAACAGCATGGACTCAAATGCACGAACATGCACACACTGCCAGACCTGACACCAAAACAAAGACCAGAGAAACTCAGATTACAGCACACACAGAGGGGGTGTGACTTTGTTCTCTGCTCAGGACGCCATTACTCCACTATATCTTTACATAGAAACCAGAGGTTTGTTGCTTTACTATTGTTTAAAATCTCATTTACAGAACCTTTGATCACTAGCCATTTGTAATATAGTTATTTTGACTTGATGAATACAAACCACTTATTTTCTAGTCATCGACTGCTAGAGTACAAAACTGCAATATCTTGTTTCCTTTTAAATATGAGATGGAGACAAGTAAAGGCTCTGAGGTTAGGACCTGGTCCTGGTCCGGGATTTAAACCCACTGACTGGCTGGATTCTTTCCTCCAAACACATGCAGGTGAATTTGAAATTCTGAAATGTCAGTAGGTGTGAATGCAAGAGTGCATTTGTTAGTCTGTCTAGTATACTGTATCTATGAGCCTGGTGCCTTGCCTCTCACATAGTGCATGCTGGGATTGGCTCCAGCATCCTGTAACCCTGAGGAGGATGAGCATCTTAGAAAATGGAAGTATGGATGAAGCCGAGCATTTAGAGGATTCCATCAGCTCCTATCATGGCTACACCTCTGACACTTTCAGGTCAGCTCACTCACTGAGGAACCTTCCTAATAAATAATGACTGTTTGATCGCCCCTTAAAATTGCAGTCTGCCATTCACCATTTCACCTAATGGTTAACAGCTCGACAAGAAGCACCTGCATTTACATCACAGTTTGGCTGGGGTGGTGAAAACATGCTGAAGCTCCTGGACTCTCTCTAGCCCACTGTGTCTGACACACACACACACACACTCGAAAGATTTTAAAGGGAATATTGTGATGCCTGTGTGTATGTGTGTAGTATGCCAGTTTGACAATGCAGTGGTAAAGCTAAGCCCAGCTGACTCTCGCCCTTTCTCTCTGTCCTCCACAATACAGAAATCCATAATTCAACTGTCACTGCTCTACCCCACAGCAAGCCCTATCACTGGATGTGTGTGTGTTCTTGTTTTCTAACAACATTTTCTCTCTCTCTCTCTCCCCACCAGGTAAATCCCTGCCTGCCTTCTCACCTACACTAAAAGTAAGAAAATCAATACTTGTGATCTCTGTTTCTTTCTCTCTCCCTTTTTCGCACCCTTGTGCTATGTCTTGCTCTCTGTGGTTGTGCACACACACACACAGAGACACACACACACACACACACACACACACACACTCCACATGGCAAAAATATACAGGACTGATGCCTTTTTCTCCTGTGTTTTTATTCATGAGATACGAACACAAACACACAGAGGTGGATAGTATATAAATGGGGGACTGAATTTCTGCATTTTGATGAGATAGCTGAGGCTACTTTGATGTGATGTTGACGGACTGTAGTAGTTCTGTAAGGAACACTAATACACTCATACTTATAGTTCAGGAAGATGAGCAAAACATGTTACATGAAGCTTCAGAAAGTCCTGCAGGTTAAACCAGGGCGGACTAAGCCTGACAGACTCATTATAAACTGACTGATGATACTCACTGACTTTGCAACATCAAACAAATGGCCCACACTAGCATAGCTGTGCAACAATGCTGACAGTTAGCCAGCTAGTGATAACAACATTTGCAATTTGAAATGTGTATAACCAAGTTAGCAATATTGTCATGTCTACTGTAACCGTTGCTTATGAAAACAGACTTGTAACGTTATGTAGCACCAAGTTACTGACCCATGGAGGAGAAGAAAAAATAGTTCTGAGTCCAGCTGGAGCCTTTAGCAGCTTGTAAAACCAGACCAGTATTGGCTCATGGTCGGACTGGGAAAGAAATTCAGCCTTGGACTGATCCACTGGGACAGGCCCGCATGAATGATAGGCACACAGAGAGGGCTGGTTAAGACACTGACAGAGCCAGTAGAAACTTTATGGAGGTTTTGACAGTCCATTGGCCGACCAGGATTTGAGCCGGTAGTCCCCATGTCCAGTCCATCTGTGCTCTGGTCTGATCTCTTTCTTTGTCTGAGGCCTTTTTACCTTAAGAATGTGGTTTCTTCAGTGGAGGAAATTCTTGAGGTCACTGTACCATCTCATGTGTGGGTGGTCTCTATGCCTTCATAAATAAATGTAGGGAGGACCAACAGTTTAACAGGGAGAGACTCACATGCACTAACATGCAACATGAAGTTGATAATGGGCCTCAGGATTGCATCATGGTATATCTTGTGTGTGTGTGTGTGTGTGTGAGAGTGTTTGTGTGTGTGTGTGTGTGTGTGTGTGTGTGTGGTGTGATTGTAGTAAAAGTCTTAGTAAAAACAAAAAGGTTTATAGTTTTGTTCACTATATATTTTTGTTTAAAATCTTGTATATACAACCTTTAATAAGTAATACATGAAAATATTTTTTTAAGATTTAAATTTGATTCATTCAGTCATGGGTATTTAATGTTTAATGTATGTAATGGGGATATAAAAATCAAGTTTTCAAAAGCTTTCATATCATTAAAATGCGACAATACATTTTAGTATATTCTTTCATTTACACAGTGTATATTATCACATTTTTCACAATATGGAAACACTTTATTTTCCGTCGAGTCCATGACTCTCTGCTGTAAATTTCCACGGAAATTATTAGGAAATTATTTAATTAATTCAATTGATATGTATGATCTGGAAATGCAGAGTTATTGCAAGAGTAAATAAGGTTATATCTTCACATATGAGCACTCTCTTTACATAGTTTAACCAAGTCTGGTGAAAAGAAGTGTGAAAACCAGTGAAGAACTAAACCAAGAAATGACTGAGAAAAATACAACAGAAATAAAGTAAATGAACAGACATTCTCTACCTGGATTGTGTAAAAACCTGTCATACTTTATCCGTTTCTCGCTGTGATCAGCTGTGATTTTTTGGACTTATGAAGCTATTCTCAGTCTTTTTCATGCAAAGAAGCCAAAGCCTGTCTGCTGACCTTCAATCACCTGGCTTAACCTGGACAGAGCAGGAGGCAAGTAGCGAGAAGAAATCCAAAGACGGAAAGTAGGCATTAGGCTTCTTGGAGAAGACAGTTAAATTTGTGCCTTATATTTCACGTAGAATTATACGTTTTGGCTTTGATATACAAAGTCCTTTATGTCCATATGAATGACTGGTGTAATCCTGTGTTGTCCTGGGATGATGAATGTGACGAGAACAATTCCCCTCTGTAAGGATGAGTCTGCCTGGATACAGGCAGAAAGAAACTGGAAAAGATTAAAGGAAAGAGGAGAATAGAAGGGAAATTAAACCATCCAGGCCTTGTGGCTTAATCCACCTGAGCTGGACGTAGAAAGAGGAGGGAAAAGAAAGACAGGAATAAAGTGAGAGTTTAATCCGTCTGCCCAGTACAAATATAAATCCAAGAACAGTTCAACTGGACATCAGATCAGCTGTCATCACTCAGATGTTGGAACTGAGCAAGGCTAGGTACTGTATAAAGCTAGGGTATGGCTGGACTGTGTATGGGTGTGAACCGTGAGCTTAGGGCTTGTAACGGCCAGCTGCCTTGGCTTCTGGCTGCTCGGGAGCTGCAGGGAAGCAGGTCGTGCTTCCCGTTCACTGAGCCTTGCCTCCATTACAGCAGATAAACTACATTTATTACATGTACAATCATCGTTAAAGAGGCAGAGTAATAACAAAACATAAAAACAGACTGAGCACAGAACCTTGTGTCTGTGTCTAAGTTTTGTGGGGATAGAGAATTTATCGTTCATGTGTACAAACTGAAATTGATCTGATAAATGACTTCAAAAAGTTTAGTCTGGTTGCTTTAATGCCAATTAAATGTTCCAGTCTCTGTAACAGCATGTGATGGTCAGTGGTATCAAATGCAGCACTAAGATCCAACAAAACAACTTCTTTGTCCAATGCAATGAGAAGGTCATTTGTAACATTGAGCAGCGCTGTCTGTCTCTGTGCTGTGATGCATCTAAATCCTGACTAAAAATCCTCAAAGAAACTATTGTGTAGAAAGTCACAACTGATTGATAACTGCTTTCTGGAGGACCTTAGAGAGAAAGGGAAGGTCAGATACAGGTTTTAAGTTGGCTAAAACACCTGAATGAAAGGTAAGTGTTTTGAGAATAGGTTCTATCACTATTATTAATATTGCTATCATTGTACGTTGTACCTAGTTCTTTCCTCTGTGCTCTCTCTCTCTCTCTCTCTCTCAAACCCAACCGGTCAAGGCAGATGGCCGCCCACCCTGAGTCCGGCTCTGCTCGAGGTTTCTGCCGCTTAAAAGGAAGTCTTTCGTTGCCACTGTGGCCTAGTGCTGCTCTTGGTGGGAATTGTTGGGTCTCTGTAAATAATATTATAAAGAGAAGGTCTAGACCTGCTCTACTTGGAAAGTGCCTTCAGATAACTTATGTGGTGAATTGGCGCTATACAAATAAAAATTGACTTGACTTGAGGTTTAACTACAGCTACTTTGTGGCAAGTATGTGGTACACAGCCTGTAATAAAGACAGGTAAATCATGTTTAGTTAAGAAGAGTTAGCTATTACATGATCGCCTGGTACCTGGTTCCTGGTGTTGACAGTGTTGACAGTGTTGACGAAAACATCCAAATCATCCTCAATGGAGGCTTGAATAAAATTTTTTATAATTTATGTAATAATTCTTCACTTGGCTAGTAATGTTTCAATAACCTCTTTATTTATAATATACATGATTTTACCATTATTTCTTCTACAAACAGGCCTACAATATTTCCTTACTTGTATCCCCAGTGAATCAAACCATAAATTCATTTAGTTGCACCCGTTCATAATCATTTTATAAAAATTCACCAAATTGAACATAATAAAACTCATAGTTATTTTTGCACAATTTCATAGTAAATCAAGTAAATTCTTCTTCCTCTTCTTATTCTTCTTCTGCTTCCTTTTATACATTTTAATAAGTTATAGCCAGGCAGCAGCTATCGGTGGAGGAGGGGAGAAGAAACAGGAAGTACCAAAGAATACAGAGGGAGAACAAATATATAGAGCCAGAGTTAAAGGAGAAATACCTGAGAAAGGAAAAGCAAAGATGGAAGATGAGAATAGAGGATGGAATTTATTTAGAATGAAAGGGAAAAGAGGAGTAAGAGAAAGGTGTGGAAACGTAGAGAGTCAAGATGAGAGAAAGGACCCAAACGACTACAAACTCCCCCAGATAGTCCACTGGATCAGACTATACAGGAGCCAGCTCTCAGTAGGCAGTCTATAGGAGGGGAAAGAGAAAGACAGAAAATAAATGCAAGATACTCAAGAGATAAAAGCTTTGAAAAATAAACCTCAAGACCTAATAACAGATAGTAACAAACTGAAAAAGAGTTGGCAAAGAGAGCAAACTAGAAACTAAAACACAAGAATCACTGAGGAAAAAAACTCCAGGGCAGCAAACTCAAAACCACTCCATCAAGAAAACCCTGCTCTTCCACAACTGCCTGATTAAATAATTTAATCAAAACCAAAATAATTTAGCTGCCCCCGCAAGTCAGCACTCAAAAAAGAACTGGACTCTGTCAGTCAGGGTTCTAAAGAAATATCACCTTATGCACTAGACAAGGCAGTTTGAACACACGGCGAAAGAGAACTACTGACAAAAAACACACTTATATTCACACAGTAACCAAATGGTTCAGGATTTCTACCATAATGCTGCACGTAAGACGACTGACAAACAGGAAGAGATTACACGCACGAAAACGAAGCATCAGAGAATGATTCTGACGAACACGATGTTCAACCTCTGCAGCGAGTTCATCACAAAGAAACCGTCTGTAAAACTCTGTCATTCATCCACCTGTGCTTTACGTGCACTCTCTGTCACAGCACCAAAACCATCAGATCAAAAGACATGCCAAAGCCAAGACCATGAAAATGCAAAGCCGATGCTTGAGGTCCTAAGAGCATATGGTAATGTCAAGTGTATCGTAGCAAATTGGAGGAGAGTTTTGAACTTGTGTGTTGTGAGTCATGTCTTCTGTGCTCCTGCATCCAGTATCTCCACAACCACACACAGCCCACCCCACAGCAAGAGTTGACCGATGTTGAGTGACAGCAGATGGAAGTCACTACAAGACATGTGAAGAACAATGGCGCACTGGCATGACAAAAAACTACACTGTCAATGGCAAGATCTTTTCAGTACTCAGCTCTCTCACATTGCTGAAGGTGACATGCAGACCGGGGGGGGGGGGGGCTCCTTTCTCAACCATAA
>NW_019525549.1:897952-898356 GCF_002814215.2 Seriola lalandi dorsalis | reverse complement strand
AAAGGCCGTCCGATGCGGGATTCGAACCGGGGCCAACTGCAGCGAGGACTGTAGCCTCTACACATGGGGCGCCTGCTTAAACCACTGCGCTACACGACGCCCCCTGGTTGAGGATTTCTACCATAATCCTGCACGTATCACGACTGACAAACAGGAAGAGATTACACGCACGAAAACGAAGCATCAGAGAATGATTCTGACGAACACGATGTTCAGCCTCTGCAGCGAGTTCATCACAAAGAAACCGTCTGTAAAACTCTGTCATTCATCCACCTGTGCTT
The DNA here is from genome assembly GCF_002814215.2 of Seriola lalandi dorsalis. Taxonomy (NCBI): domain Eukaryota; kingdom Metazoa; phylum Chordata; class Actinopteri; order Carangiformes; family Carangidae; genus Seriola; species Seriola lalandi. Next base: position 898,075 of record NW_019525549.1, on the reverse strand, counting down.
TACGTGCACTCTCTGTCACAGCACCAAAACCATCAGATCAAAAGACATGCCAAAGCCAAGACCATGAAAATGCAAAGCCGATGCTTGAGGTCCTAAGAGCATATGGTAATGTCAAGTGTATCG
>NW_019525549.1:878778-897932 GCF_002814215.2 Seriola lalandi dorsalis | reverse complement strand
AGACCGGGGGGGGGGGGGGCTCCTTTCTCAACCACTAAAATTTTACCAGTATCGAGGAAAATCCATCAGATCACAAGTTTTGGAAACATCATCCATTGTGCGTCATTGTCATATTTCTGCAGCGATCCACACATGCCCCAATGTACAGGCTGGGGAAGACGATGGCCCCCACCACGATAGGAAAGAACAGAAAGAACATGCTGAAATGGAGCAGGAACCCCAGAGTGGACTACACCAGATATATCTGCTGGTCTCATTAATTGTGGAGATTGGCTTGGAGTCATGTATGACCAAAATTGGTGGTTAGCAATGGCTGTCACTGTGGATGCTTATCATCAATCTGTTTTCCATCCTCATGGGCCCAACACCCACTTCCATCCAAAACCAGAGGGAAAGGATATGTGCTTCGTACCAGTCGAAGATATTCTTGTTTAAACTGATGGGTGAACACACAGGTGTTGCACAGGTGTGTGTGTGATAGCACACTGTCTGGGCAACCTGTGTTTTTTTTCAGTTTTTTTTGCTGTGGTATCAAATTTGGTGTCATGAATTGTTGAATTTAATTGGTATTAGAACCAAATTTCTGGTATTGGCACATCCCCAGTAATGACATGATTTTGATGTATTAATATGGATATGAGCATAAAACACATATACTGTATAAAAATATTTGTGTATTTTATGTTACATATGAAGATTGTGTTATATATTGTATATTGTAGTTTGCTTCATTAATGTATGGAGGAGGTTTCAGGTAGTGTATGAGGGAGCACGGAGATGGAGACAGCTCCTGAAGTAATCCCTGACATTCTTAGACATTCCTTGACAATAAGGACATCCTTTGATCCTTGATGAGGGTGAATGATGGAAACAGACCGTCGATCAGTCTTTGAACTGATGACATGCACACAAGCGCACGCAAATATACACACATACATGTTACAGTCTGGCATTTGAGTTAATGACATGGAAATAAATTAGAAATGGAGCAGTGCATTGAAAGTCCACTTGACATTTGCAGCCTGAGGTGGGAGATTTCTGATGCTGTGAAAGGGCTTTTTTTAATTCATCTGTCTCACACTGGCATTACGGCCATGTTACTTTGATGCTCACCATGTCTTCACCATGGCTTAGCACTGAGTCACTGAACTCAACAACAAATCCAATTCTTCTTCAAAGATATGTTTTTGTTATGTTCAGGCAGTGGTGCTTTAAAAAGGAACTGGAATTACCGCCTCGTGGTTGTTTCCTCCACCAACCAGCCAAGTTATGGGATGGTCACGATCTCACCTTCCTGAGTAAAGGCCAGACTTGTTTTTGCACAACATTGTGACAAAGTTGACCTTTGACCTTTTGGACATAAAATGTCATCACATAACGTTATGTTATCCTGTTAGACAATTTTGTTAAGTTGTGTCATAGTTAGCTTATCAGTTCTTGAGATATGTCCAAAATGGTGTTTTGTGAGGCCGTAGAAACCTTGACTTTTGAGTCCAAACTGAAATTTGTGCCAAATTTGAAGGGATTCCCATGAAGACTTCCAGAAATATTGCATTTGGAAGGCCAGAACTGTGGTTTGTGAGGTCACCACCATTACCACCATCAAATTCTAATCAGTTCATCCTTGAGTCCAAGTGAATTTGAAGAAAATTCCCTCCACTGATATATCGTGTTCACATGAATGAGACGTATGTTCAGACAGTCTGACAACCCAAATACATCAGGCCAGGAACACACAGGGGCCTTGGGGCATTGTGGGGCATTGTGGGTCTTGGCCAACCCACAATGCTTTCTATCCATACTGCCAGTTGAGTGCCAGAGAACTGAAGATAAGATGAGAGAGAGAGTATTTTTCTTTCTGTGTCCATGAAAAGCTGAAATCAATATCGGGATTGGTGATACACTCACATTATTTTTCTCAGTCCCTGCCTTAAAACATGACAAAGAGAAAACAAATCACACTGGCTGGAACAAATGTATTAATGTAATTTAAAAATGTCCTGAGTAGTATCTATCTACCTATCTCCTTCCTACTATGTAGTCATCCTCCCCTCACCCTTCTTATCAGCAACTCAATTTTCTTGTACAGTAGAAAGGCCTAAGTGTGCTGACTTACCTGTTGCAGTATGGCCATTAATGCTGTGGTTAGGTTAGTATCCCCAGAGATCAACCAGAGGTAATACAGTACCCTTCAGTAAACTTTGGTATGTGAAGAAAATAAAAAGACCTCAACACAACCTCAGATGAACCTTGTAAACTACTGTAAATTCCTCTATAATCTCTAATCTAACAATCTTCTTTTTATCTAGGTTTCCTCAATTACATCTATTAGAGAGAATACAGTATCTCGATAACCTCACAAACAGCAGCCTGGGACACCAGTCAGTCAAAGACCTTCAGGGTCACTGCTGATTCTGCTGAAGAACAAGCTGCTGTTAGAACCTGCTTTTTACATTAAAACTGAAGATAATGGTGAGAATTTACTGCCTGTGGTCAGACAACAGTCCCGCTTAAAAACACACAGCCTTCTCTTTATTTAAATAGAACCAGTCCACTGGCACAGCTGGGAATCTTAAACCGATGCAGCCCCCTGTTGTCGTTTAATGTTTTATTTAATTTATTTTTTATTTGTTTATGTTGTTTTAAGGCAGGGCTGTTTTTGGTCTGAATCCCAGCATAGAAGTGGATTAATCATTAATTTGGCCGCAGGGCTAATTGTGGCCCTTCTGATGCTCTAGGAGAGAGGCTACTCTGAGGGGACTGAGCTTTTCTTCAGAACATTTTATCATCATTATAGTCATTTTTTAGGCCTAGTATCAAAATAGTTCGAATTTAACTTAGTTCAATGTCATCCAACTTTGGTCATACCAACATCATCTGTCAGTTAATATCCTTATGTGCACATGAGTCCCTGTTATGTCTCATCCTGGTTTGAATCATCAGTGCAGATTATCTTTGATGCAGATGCTACAGACGGTACAGACGACTATGTTGTTTTGTCTCTGTTATTTCAGTGGTGAGGAGCAGGTGTATTAAAGCTACAGTAAATATCTTATTGGCTGGACAGCAACACCAGGGAAGTGTCATGGTTTGCTGTGGCAGACACTTTTTGTTAGTTTTGTTTGGACTTTTCTCACTTCCTGTTTTATTTTGTAATTTGGTTTCCTTGTGTGTCAGTGTTTTTACTTCCTGTCTTGGTCCTGTTTCTGCGTGAGGATTGTCTGCCCCACCCTAATGTGTTTCACCTGTGTTCAATCACCCTTGCCTCCCTTGTCGGTTTGTCATTGTTGTCTCATTGTTGTCTCTGGGTTTGTCTTTAGCCTGTTCATGTCTGTTGATTTCTGGATCTTCCTCGAGCTGTTCATCCATGGTTTTCCCTCAAGTCTGGTTTGTCTTCAGTCCGTTCATGTTACCTGTTGTCATCCCCTTTGGTTCCCTGTGTGTGTGTTAGTTTAATAAACCTGTGTGCACCGTCTCCCATGTGTTGGCTGCATTTGGGTCCAGCCCTTACCCCTCAAACCCTGACAGTTGTGACAGGAAGAGGAGGAGCACTTCCAATACACTGAGCTTCACCTCCATTATAGCTAATAAACTACTTTAATTTAATGTATCATTATTACTAAAGGAGGCATTGGAAAACTTGATATATCTGATGGATTTTAGTACTGTATACACATATGGTAATTTAAATTAAATTATCAAATAAATCAACAAATCAATCAAAATTAGATGTGTTTAGATTAGATATGTTTTACAGATAATTAGTCCACCAATAAGAAAATATAACATAGCCTTCTTGTTCCCTGTAATTTGCAATGTTCTGTAGTATTTTAGTAACACGTCCTCCAACCTGAGTAACAACACAGGTTGTATTTTTCAACCCTCTGGTATGACCCATAGCAGTGTCTCCTGAAATAGCGTCTCTACGGCAACAGGCATACTGGACCTCAGTTATTATGGTAACAATAATAAAAAAGCGGACTGTACCATCAGCTGTGTACCTACCTTTGTCACATGGTTCCTATAATAACGGTCATGGCTTGGTTAGGTTCAGAAAAAGTGATTTGGGTTAGAATAAGTACTCCCTCAAGATTACATGATCTTTGTTGTCACCGTTACAATATAAACAACTTGTTTCACATGGGAATCAAACAGCGCTCTCCTGTGTCATATTCATCCATCCACCACAACCTCCTCCTGCTGTGGACTTTGTCTCTCTTTTTACTACGTCACCACACTTTTCCCTTTAGTCCTGTCATAATTACTACGACCACTAGATGTCGCCTAGCAACAAAATGTGACTATGACTGCACAGATGACCTTTGGACTCATTTTTAACAGGACAGTCTCTTTTCAATCGTATACACAGAGAGAGGATGTCAGTGTGAATGTGTTGTGACAGGAAGGCATTTTAAACTAACTATAGCACTTTAAAGATGTGGTTCATCCGCTGTTCACTGTTATATAAGTGAAACTGAAAATAACGGCTATTTTTATATATCTCTGGCTCAGCAGGTCACTTGTTAACAGAGCTATGCCTTTAGTGTTTTAATGGAGCACAGTGGGGCAATTGTGCCTGGGGACATCTATTAAATGACTTTCATTTCAGGGTTTAGATCATTGTTGATCATTATATACTATCTTCTGTTAAAATTACTTACTTCCTGACTCCGACTACTTCATGACTCGAGTTAAGGACACACCTGGATATCAGTGGCAGATATTCAAAAGTAGATTGCGTGTCTGAAATTAATGACAAAATATGTCTTTCAAGGTAGTGATGTTTGACAGGGTGAGGACCTGATTTTTCCAAAAGCCCCTGAATACAGAAGTAGCTCCACATCAGACGCATGGTTGAAGTTGTCTACCATCCATTATGTGTCATTATGCTCCGCTGTGTTCAAATGCCTTATTTTAGAGCTAAAATGAAACTGTAGCATGATTATCCCTCCAAAGGACATGCCTCTCTCCAGATGCCACTGGCAGGTCTACTGATGGTAATTATTACTCAAGCAAACAATCTGACTCCATGTGGAGTGACCAGGGTAGTGATTTTCCCTCCATCCACCACACCTGAAATAACTCAGCAAAGTGTGAGCTGTAACTCAAGAATATTGAATGTGTCGTTCTATGTTAAAGTTATAGTATGTAACTTCATTAAAATGTCTAAAAACAACTAGACCTGTGTTCTTTATGTCGTTGAATTGTGTTTTTAGATTATTACAAATGTTCCCATCGATTCTCAAACCAGAGAAATCTGTGATTTTAGTCATGGTAACGCTCCGTTTCATTGGTCGCCTGTCAGTGACATCATATCCTCTATGATCATGTGTATATGATCAGCTGCTGGTAAAAACCTGCTGAACGTGTGGTTCATAAGCTATCAGAGAAACAATCAAACAAAGGTTAGCATCAATCTCAGCTGCAAATGAGTCTCCCTGAGTCTCTGTCCCCTGTACAGCGTCGCTCAAACTCTGACTTTAAATGTCAAACTGCTCTATTCAGTGTTTTTAACGGTTACAATCACGTTCTCCGGGAGGAGCTTACGGTAATGGTGCTGAAGACAACAACTCCCGTGATCCCAAGCTATTTCATGATGTCCCCGAACACCATCTTTTGTTATTGTTTTGATTGAGACCCCTAGAGGCAGAACTTACAGACTGTCCGTTTATGTCCAGAAAGTGTTATTTTCACCTCAATGTGTTAGTGATTCTCATTTTAGAGCAAATAAAATGGATTGAAATTAAAGAACACAATGACCTGTGCGAGGGTCAAGATCTCCTTGATGCAATCAAATAGCTGTCGTTCCAAACCCACAGTGACTATATTGCAGACTAGCTAAAACCAGCTTGCTGTCAACAAATGGGAGACGTACTTATTGTATTCATGTCCTGGTACCCAGTGGTTCATTTTGATTATATTATTTTATTATTAGATTATTTTAATTTTAAATATTGTTGGGAGCTGTGGAGCAGGGAAGGCAGGTGTGACGGACAGGCAGGAATCTTCTGAGGTGAGCTGGTGAACCAAAATCCAAACTAATGTAGTTCTCAGTCATTGTGCTTCTTATTGACTGTTGAGGTGTATCTATAAGGCATTTTCCATCTCAGCTTAAATGCTTGTGAACCGACCTCGTTGGCTTTGATCAACGTTCATGACTCTGCAGATGCAGTGTGTGACTCTACCCTTTCATTTCTCTGACCACTAGATGTTGCCTAGCAACAAAATGTAATGGGTCATAATGGCCTGCTCCACAGGACAGTCTCCAATTACCAGTTATAAAAGCTATTCAAAATGAATGCGTTCAACATTTGAAATGCAAAGTTTTGTTTTGCCTGCACACACACACTTGACAAACCCTAAGAAGATTTAAAGGTTAAAAACTCTACAGATAAGGAAATTAAAATCCAGACTCCACAAAAAAAAAAAAAAAAAACTCAGCTCAAAATAAACTCATTAAATGTTTTGATATCAATCAGAACTTTTTCCTAAGAACACCTTGTAAACATTTTTTTTGTTTGTTTGTTTTGTTTTACATAATATCTCTTTCTGCAATGTAATCAGATGGTCTCAAAACTTACCAGACAGCAGCAGACAATGGAAAGTGCCTCCATTAAGAGAATCATACCAGTGTTAGGAATTGGTGTTGGTGGTTGCAATAATGCGTTCTACTATTATAATATTGTATGTCATAAACAGTAAACATTTGTTAATAGGAGTGAAGTCCATGATGTGTTTTAATATGCTTCTATTTTTAGGTAGTTGCATGCCTAAAAACTTTAACTTCAGACACTTAGTGTTTGTTTTGATAGTTGATTCTTTTGATTCTCCTGTTTACCAACTATAGTGTTCATCTGTTGCCGCAATTACAGAAAAAAAATCACAGTAAATACTATAATAAGCGGAAAAGAACAAATTAATGATTTTCTGATCACTCGTCTCGGTGATGCTGGTTGCTTTACCATCATCACTAACATGATGATTGACTTTTCCTACCTCTCTCATTCACTTAATAGAGCATAAGGCTCTATCCATATATCCCCTCGCAGCAACACTGCTGCTGTAGCAAACTTGCAAACATGAACAAAACATTGCATTTGCTAAATTTGGGAGAGTATGAATTAATGATCTCTCCTACAAGCTGTTATACTGTTTAATCGTCACTATCTCTGACAGCACACTGTAAACAGCCAAGCACACCTGTTTGAGGGCATTGGCAATTAGTTCCATTCCCTCCAGGAGAAAGATTTATGAGCTTAAAACTGCAGAATTATAGTTTGTGGAAAGCAGTGATAGGCATTTTCACACACAGGCTTCAACTCTACCCCTTTCACTTTGTGGCAATATTCTAAAGATATGTTAATAGTGAAAAGCATATAAACTTTATAACATCTAAACTTTTTTTCCATGTGGTTCCATGTGGGGCCGGGGTAAGGTGTTCAAAGTTCAAAGTATCTTTATTGTCCCTTATGGGGATATTTATTTACAGCCAAGCTATAGAAAAACACACATAGCACCAACACTTCAACATCAACAGACAGTATGGCATGATGGCCAGAGTAAGAGTTCATTCATCAAGGTCAAAGTGCACACGTCAAGTAAGCAGTGCAAATAAGCAAACTCTAGACTGTGAAGATTTTTTATCACTCCAGTGTTTCTCTTGTTTCCTAAACCTCACTAACACTCCAAGAGTTCATGCCACAACAACCGTCACATTGTTAGACATTGTTTAGCTTCTATTATGACTGTTTGTGTCAGCGCTATCATCCGTAGCTAGGGTACCCAGAGTCTTATAGATAAGGGGGTACAAAGAAAGCATAGTCTTAGAAAATATTGTTCAAATCTAGTTGTTGTCAAGAATGAGCTAAATAGGGAAAGACACAATATGAAGTAGGTAAGAACATTTGACAATGCGGATTTTGGTGACCAATAGCATCTTCATACTTTAATGTAAGAGTAAGGTGCAGTAAAATGTTGAAACCATGAGATACCTGTGAATGTATACCCATTGTCAGACAAGACATCTTCAGAGCTTGGTGTGGCACTACTATGGTTCACCTGTTGTCATTGTCTTACTCATCACTTTCACTGCAGCGTGTCAGCTTTCAATAAATACTTCTGCATGAGACATCTGAACTCTTGGTCACTGTTTTTTTCTTCCTCACAAGAATTTCAATTACATACACAACAATAAAAACTATCTCCCATTTAACAACTGAACATCAGCTGGAACAAAGGAAAAGTTGTTTCTCTTGGTTCTCATAACGGGAACCCTAAACTGATGACCTGAGTGTAACAGTTCAAACTCTGTCTAAAGAGGGTGATCTTGGGTCTCTAGAATGGGAGGTAGCTTTTCGGACCACCTGCCTGGTATAGATGTCTATAATCTGGACTTGACCCCTCCCTGAAATCTTACTGGCCAATTTGATGAGGCTACCAAGCCTGTTTTTGTTGCCACAGTCAGATTACCACACCAGACAACAACGCAGAACATTAAACTGATTCAATAAAACTTCACCATCTCCAAGGAGACATTAATAACATCTTCCTCAGGAAAAAATGTCTCTGTTGGACCTTTTTTGTTGTGGAAGCAACATGCGGTTCAAAACACATTTTCTTGTCAAATACAAAACCCATGTATTTCTATCTGTCCACCATCTCAATGTCAACACCTTTGATCCAGGTTAGCACAGGACTATGAGTCTTTCTAAAGCTGATAATCATAGATACAAAATGAAGGTGAATTCGATGCTGTTCGCTACAATGTATACCACTATACCGAAGCTGATACCCGGCATGAAGGTGTTTGGTCCCAATTCACAAGCTAACAAGGAGAATTAAAAGAGCTGGAGTGTGTTTTGCCTCCATTATATCGCTCTGGCAGAGTCTGAGCTTGTGAACAATGGAGGAAAGATCAGTGCTGAGACACAAGAGATACAATAGCTGGAGGTCAGAGAGCTAATGGATGTAATCGAGCCATGCAACTGCTGAAGTGTTGAGATCTTTTCATCAAAGACTGGCCAAGACTGCAGAGGTCAGCTGATGGTATGTAGAGGAAACAAACAAAAATGTCATAAATTCCATAAACTCAAGCTTTTGAACTCTTAATTAGAGTCTTGTGATCAAGGAAAATCTTCAAAAGAGTAATCCACACAGAGTATTTAAACTGGGCCCATATATACAGTACATGCTCTATGACTGTATAAGGAGTGGAAGAATGTGAAGGAGAGGGAAGACCTAAAGAAAGCCATTGCTCTCTGCTCAGGCAGACGTTATAGACTATAACATTTCCTGGCGGTGTGTGTGTGTTTGTGTGTGCTGTATGTGTGAAATCATGACTAAATTCGATTTGAATTAAGTCAAGGCCATTTCTTCATACACATAATCTTTTAGCACACTATATGTGTTAGAGTCCCCTTGATTTCAGTTTCCCATGATGATTCTTTCAAAAGAACAGTTTCAGCATGATTGTATATTTTATCTCTAAAACTATTACGGTTTTCCACTGCTTTCATCATGTTGTGAGATAAGTATGAGAAATTCACAGCTCCCCAGATAAAGGCTCTGCTGCAGCAAAGAGACAATGTGAGATAATAGACAAAAACAAGCATCCACACACTCCGATTTGGACCTTTATCAAGCATCCCTGATTGAACGCTTGTCTCATAAACAAATAATGTGAGACGGTTATTTGATTATCTGAATAGATGAACGGTTGTGATCGGAAAGATACTACGACTTCCAGGCACCGAACACAAGAGGTAATAATGTAGTGTTACCTCTTGTTGAGTGGTTATGTGGGCATAAAGATATTGGGCATTAACCTATTGACAGTTCAGTCAGCCCACTATATTTGCACAACAGAGGCAGTTTACATGGGGGAGCATGAATTATTATTATTATTATTATTATTATTATTATTATTATTATTATTATTATTATTTGTTATGTCCCGTCTAGGATTAGCCAAGACACAACATGAGTACCCCATCTTCCCCAAGTCCCAAGTAGCCACAGGGACAGATTACTAGTGGATGTTAACTGGTGTATTTAAGTGCCTTCCAATAAACTGAGTATATTCCAGCTTCATGGGGGACAAATGACAAAATAACAAACAAACAAAAATCAAACAAATCCATTTAGAAACAAAACACCAACATAACCTATCCAAACATAACAAAGCCAAATTACAATAACTAACCTCCCTAACCAACAAAAACATGTGAAAAGGTGGTCAAGAGAAAAGAGCTGTCCACCACTAACTGTCCAATACCACAAAGCAGAAGGTAGATTCGTCTCCCTTTGCCATCTTGGTTCCTTATATTTGGAGGAGATCTGACAGGAGCCAATCAGCTGCAAGAGTCAATGTTGTCCACCAATCACCTCCTCAAAGCCACAGGAACAAGAAAAATACACAACCAAAGAACAATAACATTCTGAGAATCACTGCCTTAAGTGTCAGGTCACTAATGACCCAAGATATCTGTGTGGGAAAACACCCCAGCATTTGAGGGTTACACTACTCAAGGCTACACGATTGGGTAACTTACACCAATGCATCATATTTTGTAATATCACCATGTTTTGTAGCATATCTGTCCTGTCAGAACCACGTTAACTTATCATGAGCAGAGAAAAACAAATTCAGCTCTCTGACAGCACATTTTCCAGCTAATGCAAAGGGTTTGTAATTTCTTTAGTTTTTTTCTTAGCAACAAGAGGCCAGATGCAGTCCTGAAAGCAGATGTGACAAAGCAACCCAAGGTCTGAATAGACAGTGAGCACTTCATCACAAACACCACACTAACTTTGGGTTGTTCCTCAGTTCTTCATGGATCCACCAGATGTTCCTTCGAGACTCTGCTCCATGTTGACATGATACATCACATTCATGCAATCTCCTGTTTCTACCACATCCCAAAAGTGTTCTACTGGATTCAGGTCTGGAGACTGGGGGGGTCACTGAAGTTCACTGAACTGTCATGTTGATGAAACCAGTTTGCGACATGGAGCATGATCCTGCAGGAAGGAGCCATTAGAAGATGGTGAACTGTGGCCATGAAGGATGAACATGCTCAGCAACAATACTCAGATAGACTGAGACATTCAGACCATGATTGACTGGTATTAAGAGGAACATGCTCCCAACTCCATCACACCACCACCACCAGCCTGGACTGTTGACACGAGGCAGATTGGTCCATGGATTCAGACTCTGACCCGACCAACTGCTGACTCAGCACAAATCCAGATCCATCAGACCAGGTTTCAACTGTCCAGTGTTGCCGAATCTGTGTCCACTGCAGCCTCAGGTTTCTGGTCTTGGTGACAGGAAGTGGAACCTGACATGGTCTTCTGCTGTTGTAGCATCCACCTCAAGTTTCAACATGCTCCTCTGCTCAGCACAGTTGTAAAGAGTGGTTATCTGAGTGAATGCAGCCTTTCTCTGATCTCCAACCAGTCTGTCCAGTCTCCTCTGACCTCTCCCATCAACAAGGTGTTTCCCTCCATAGAGCTGCTGTTCACTGGATGGTTTTAGTTGTTGGATCCATTATGAGGAAAATCTCTGGAGACTGTTAAGTGTGAATCCAGATCAGCAGTTTCAGAAACATTCAAACTGAGATTCTGATGTTTGCTGTGAACAGTAACAGAGGCTCCTGACCTGCATCTGAGTTGTCTTGTGATTGGCTGATTGGATAATAACATGAATAAGCAGGTTTACAGGTGTTAAAGTGCTTGTTGAGTGTATATCGATCTGACAAATGAAAAATACAGTTTTAGAAAATTAAGTTTATCTTTTTAACTTTCTTATTATTTAGTTTATTGATTGAAAAATGAACTGATGAGCTTTACACAGACCAACTTAATAAAGCATACAACAACACATTTTTAAGACATAGCAGAGAACACACATACTGTGTACATACATTCATACACGCGGTGTGTTCACCATCTTCAAAGCTGCCAAAGTTTTGTAACTCTGGGGAACTCGGGGGGGAGAACACCACTGTGATCCCAAGGGGTCTCAGCGAATCAACAGCCTCCTGGAGGGAAGGCAAGCCAATAACAAAGCGCCAAGGGGCACAGCAAGCCAATGAGAGGCCACCTAGTGAGCCACACAGTGTTCTCATGAGGGGTTTGTTTCACTGTCGGTGGGACATTTCAGCACCAAGACTTCAAATACAGACAGAGAGGCTTCAAGGATGATGAATCCCAGTATCTACTGTACCCTTGCAGTTGTACAAATAAGGCGGTTGGTGTCTGGACAGGAGGAAAACCAATCCACTGTGTCTTGTTATTCGACAGTTGGCTGCTTATGTCTTAAGAGTTCTTAAAAACAATCACTGAAAGCTCTGGATCAGAATGAACCTCATGTGCGTCAGTCCAACAAGTACTGACGCAGCACCCAATACGGCAACACTCTCTGATGTAAAAAAAGATGGTTCCGCTCACTTTACATGTTGAGATATTGAGATGATATGTTGAGGCCTGTTGTAACATCCAGTTTTTTCAAGTGCAAGAGAGTAAAGGTGTCAAGTCAAGAGAAATCCTTTATTGTCATTGTAAGCTCTGCATACAACGAAATTAGAGAGTAAAGGTGATAGCTAAAGTCTCTTTCACATTTCAAATTTCAAACTCAAATTCAGCTTTATTTTCATGAATAAAAACATGTTGTTGCCAAAGCAGGATCTGTCTCTGCTTTGTATCTCAACCAGAGCTCGAGGCATATTGGGTTGTCCATTCATCCGTCCATCAGTCAGTCCGTCCGTCAGTCCGTCCGTCCATCCCATTCTTTCAGACACGATATGTCGGTAATGCCTCAACGTCACAAACGTCCAATTGTACTCAAGGACGAACTGATTAGATTTTGGTGGTCAAAGGTAAAAGTTCAAAGTCAAAAGTGTAAAGTATGACCTCAAAAAACATGTTTTACCCATTACTCAAGACTTCACACAGCAATTTTGACAAAATTCACACAAATGGTTCATATTTTCTATGACTCTGGATAAACAGGGATGTAATCTGAAACTAGTCTAAGAGGAGGAGGCAGACAACCACAAGGAGGTAATTCTAGTTTTTCCAATGTTGTCCATATAAATATTTTCACATTTCTAATTTTATTTGAAGCAGTGTTGATGGGCTGGTGAACTTCACCATCAGCTGACTGATGGGACTGTTTTCAGAGTTCAGCTCTTGGATCTTCAGGGCTTTGAATAGCACAGTGTCTTTTGGACTATGACTTCCTCTCTCTCTCTCTTTCTCTATCGCTAGCTCTCTCTATCTCTCCCTCCCAAATCTGTCTAGGGTGCCTGAATGATTTTTAGGCCAGCCTATGTATGGCTTTCAAAACACCCCCCAACAAAAACTATGCATCTGTTAAATACATCTAAATGCTGCTGTTCTGATCTTCTGCTGCATGTTTGAAAACACTTTCCTATTCCAAGTAAGTCTTAAATGAACTTCCTCCATAATCGCTCATTTTAAATGTCAGTGTAGCTGATCTCACAACACAGCTGCTGTCATTAAGTTGTATTTCAGTTCATTTTTATCAGACAGCGTAGTTATCACAAAATGATAAGTTTGTCTGCAGCGACGGTGTTGTTCTCCTGAATGGAAATGAAGGCGTGTGTGTGTGTGTCTAATTACACACACACAAAACTTGTTCTACTGTATGTGTAAAGTCAATGACCAGTGAAACACATAATTGAAAAATCTTTTCAAGACAGCTGTCAATAATTACAGGCATCTACTGTACATACATTCAGGATCAGGCTTCAGCTAGAGATGTGAGCCCAGCTGCTTTAAATTAAGGAAGAGTTGTGCTGAATAACAGTGATTGCCAATTGAAAAAAACAGCATATATGTATTTGATCATTGATAATCTGGGTTGTGTTGTAGTCTGGACAAGCAAAAACCTTTGGAAACTGACATAGACACCCATGGTCAATACCTAATTAGGTCTTATCAGCCTCGATAACAAGTGGTGAATACAACATGAAAAATGAATTACAAGTGTTACTGACCTTGTTGTCTTTGCAGCTGTTGTTCAGTTAAATTCTGCATATAACACTGCAGCTTTCTTTTGCTGCAGTATTTTGTGCAACTAATCATCTGCTGAGTAGACGATCCGCTTCCTGTTTACACCGGCTCGCACGTGTTTTCAGGTGTTATAGTCTGGATGGAGATCGTTTCTGATACGGAGCTAAAACGCTTGTCTGGACTGAGATTGTTAGTGTTGACGTATTTGAACTTCTGCCACTGTTCGATTCTTGTGCCAGCTTCACAATAAATGTTTCAGCATTAACAGCTACAGTATGTTTGTAGGAAAGTGACCAAAAGAGTCAGACCCATTGTCCTATGAAAGTTACTACAGGATACGCTGATAAATCTAATGTAAATGGATAAGCTGCATGTTTGCCATTGTCACAGTTAGATTGGGTTTCTGTGTCCAGTGAGTCGTGCTAACTTTTCGTTGTGCCCAGCGGGACGTTGGACCAGACTGTGGAGTGCAGTACTAGTTCAAAATGTTATGTGCTCTGTCCTATGGAAAGTGATTAACCTTGGATTTTCATAATCTGGATGTACAGTATATACTGTATCTAGTTTGTTTAATCTGTACAAAGTGTAAAACTGGCACTGTTCTCACACTGACAGCAAGACTCCTTGAAGTCCCTGTCTTTATGCTAAGCAAGGCTAACTTGCTGCTGGCTGAAGCTTCATATAGCCCCCTCAGAGAGTTTTCAAACCCCCTAACTTTATTGGATTTAATCTTTAATGGATGAAAGTGCCTTTTGCCCCTTTAATTTACATCTAATAACCTATAGCCTAATGATAAATGGAAACATGTTTTTAGAAGCTTTGCTAATTTATTAAAAATCAAAAACTGAAATCTCTGATTTACAAAAGTATTTTTTGTGGAAAACACTGGTAGCAATTACTGCTGTGGTAAATCTTAACACTGTAAAACATCATACAGGAATTTAGTGGAACGACAACATCATTTCTCATTAACTTAATGTAAATATGGAAGGTTTGTTAATTTCAAGTTAATTAAAGTAAGAATGTTCTGATTGTCAGACTTTAGAACTTCTAAACATGAGTTATTCTAGCTTTAGTTCTTCTGATTGAAAAGATAAGTTTAATAGCTGAGATGCTGAGACTTCACTCAATTCATTAAATCAAGTTTTTATAGAAACAAAAATAGCAAATTTGCCGACTTCTCAGAATGCACTGTTTGATAGTTAATACTCTCCTGAGACTCTTATTATTTGTAGTTTGAAGATCCCATTCATGATGTAAATTACTTGTGCGTCTTGTTTCTCTTTGTAATAATGAAACCATGCTAAATATAATGAAAGTTAGTAACACTTAGTATTTAACAAAGTCACTGGGAGCAGCCTCACATCTATTTGTACTGACTGACACTGCAATAATGTAAAAGGAAAGTAATCTGTCTGTGACTAAACAGTGGAGTCAGCTTAAGTTTATTGAACTTTGAAGCTTCATCAGACCGGATGGGCAGCATCTGTGAAGTGCCATCTTAAGGTCTCTCCATAGATGTTCTATAGGGTTTAAATCTGCGCTCAAGGACAGTCAGAGACTTGTCCTGAAGTCACTCCAGCGTTTGTCTTGGCCTCAGGTCATTGTTTTGCTGTCTCAGGTCACGTGCACTCTGAAGCATCCCCCACCCCCATCTCCACCATGCTTCACTGTAGTGATGGTATTAGACATGTGATGAGCAGTTCCTGGTGTTCGCCAGACATCGTGTTTGGAATCATTGTTTTTTTTTTCTTGTCAGACGCTCAAAGAGTCCTTTAAATGCTGTTTGTCACTTTCCAAGTGAGCTGTCATATGCCTTTTACTCCAGAGCAGCTGCTGTCTAGCCACTCTACTGTAAAAGCATGATTGATTGAGTGCTGGTGAGATGGTTTGTCTATATATGCAGAGGCTCTGTTGGAGTGACAGTTGGGTTTTTGGTCACCTTCCTTTTTGCCCGATTACTCAGTTTGCAGACAAGAGTGATGGTGGAACTTCTTTATAGGCCACTTTGGTCCTGGGAACACTCGGACATATAGAAATGGTTTTATACCTTCCCCACCGTTCTTTGAACGACATCGCTTGGTTTCTGTCCTGACCTGCTTTGTGAACCATGGGACTTTAAAGAAGACTTATCATGGCCATTTTCACTGTTAATTTCATTCTTGGTGTCCGCTAAAATAGATTTACATGCTTTAATGTTCTGAAAATTCTTTATTCTTCTTCTTCTGTACATCTTTTACTGTCCTCTATTCGCCCTCTGTCTGAAACGCTCTGTTCCCTCTGAAGCTGACCAATCAGAGCCCCTCTGAGCCGGCAACTACCATGGCAACGACACCTTCCGTACGTCTTGTATAAAAAACGTTGTGGCAGCTTTGTCCTGTTTATCGTTTTGAGCAAGAGTCCGATCCCGAACCAGAAGATGACAGACCCGATCCACCTTCACAAACTGGACTGGAGTAGAAAACAAGCGCACCCACTGTCAGGCAGCCGGAAGGAGGGAGAAATATGAAGAGCGCTGCAAATCAAGATGCTGGACAGTCTGCTAAGACTTGGAATATTTCTATGAAAAACTCTTTTGAGTTTTTATGTGTAGACACTTCCGGACTAAAGGAATATAAATAATGGAGAAACAGACAGACAGTCCACAGGTGGGGAGTCTCCACCGCTTCACCTCCTGCTGATTTATGATGCCGGTAAGTCCGAGTGAATTAAACTTTAGTGCTGATAGTTACTGAAAAATTAAATAAGTGGTTAAACTGTGGATAATTTATCTGAGCTAACTAGGTACAACATGTCGACACTGACAAACGTTTAAGCATTTATAGCTTTGCTACGCTGCTTCTTACTAACATGAGTAAGTTGCGGTAACACGGTTAAACATCACAGATCTACAATAACAATGCAGACTGAGTCCCCTGTTCAGCCACATGAAGTGTGAACTACAGAAATAATCCTTGTGAAAATGAAGCGTCTAACTGTGCGTGGTTTCTGAAGCATTCCTCCTTAGTGTGCAGGCTCACACTGTAATGTATGGAGCAGTGGAGAACCGTGGAATAATAAAGCAGATTTCTGTAGGCAATCGAGAACACGGTGTCTTTTCGGCATGGCTACAAAACTAAAGAAAACTCTTCATTATAAGTAGCTATGTCCTGCGCCTTGTGTGGGGGCATGCCAAGCTTGCAGCTGTGTCCAGGTTGTAAGTGGGCGGCACCAAGAGAAATATTGACGTCAATTTTCCCTTAACAAAAAACCATGCCACTACTGCTTATGAGTTAAGTAAGACTCTCAAGTTACAGTGATAAAGAAGTAGGAATGAGTGAGTAATTATTACTTTACTTATTAATTAATGATTATTAATTTACTTTTCTTTTTTTCCTTTATTGGACTGTGAGGTTCAAACAATCAAAAAGGCAGAGCTCAGCTCCAAGTCATATACTGCAAAATGAGCAGCAGAACAGAACACAACAGAATAATATGAATAACCAACAAAAGATGAGTTAAGAAAAAAGAAGGAAAAAGCATTATCACAGTTGATGTAAAAAATGTTCTGGTAAGATTTACATTACTGCATTGTTTTTCTTTTGTTTTTTTTCAATATAATTTTGGAGACTTGGCATCAGTCAATACAATCAATGGCGTTATTGTCATTCCACAGTGTACAATGACATTATGTGTCTCCAGTGGTACAAATAAGGTATTAAACAACCAAAAGTTACGGCCGTTGCATTTGAGTGCATAACAAAAAGTATGAGACACAGGGGAAGCTGCAATGATTCAAAATGAAACTTCATCATAAGTTCAGTGCAAATCAATGTAATTCTGTGCCTCTATCTGTATAATTTATTTTGGTATGAATTACAGTAAATTAGAACAAGCAATGTGCCTTAATCTTCTTCTACTGATTTAAATAAGAGGGCTAAACAAATAGTATAAAAATGGAGGTATAAAAACAGAGTGAGTACATGTACTCAGTTATATTGCACAGATATTATTGCACATGTTCAGGGAATTATTGCATGTGTACAGGAAATGGATTAAGTACTGTTCAGCAGTTTAGTTCTCTAATGGCACTTGAATACAAACTTGATAAGAATCTGGAAGTGTGAGTCTTTAAGGACCTGTATCTCCTTCCATAGGCAGCAGGGTGAAAAGGTGGTGACCTGGGTGAGATGAGTCTCTTATGATGTGAGTGGCCCAGCGAAGACAGCGGGTTCTGTAAATGTCCTATGGTGACGGTAACTGAGTGCCAATGATTTGTTGTGCCAATTTTATGACTCTTTGAAGACCTTTCCTGTCTGCCGCAGTGCAGCTGGCAATTAATTTCATGTTGTAAAAGTTCAGTAGAACAAGCTGTAAAAGAGGATGTACACTTGTCACTTGTGTATAAAGTATTTTACCAAAATCAACAGATTGATGCAGAAATTCTGCAGATGTAAGATAAATCCAGGAATATTTGGACCAACCTTTGAGAGCCAATCTCATACCCACACACTCACACACACACACACACACACACACACACACACACACACACACACACACACACACACACACACGCTTGCACGGGGTCTTTGCTTCCTTTGCTGGTTAATGTCAGATCAATGTCATTGATCTTTTTTCGCCTCTCTCACTTCATCATACACTCTGGACACACTTACTACACACCCTAGACTCACATCGTCTAAACGAATGACTTCTGACAAACCCAAACACACACACGGACACACACACACAAACACACTCACACAAACGGTGCTATCATGATGGTCCTAACGGAGACCATATTGATTAAATCATTACACCACTAATTGACTGGAGGCATTAATCTGAGCTCAACACACCTTTAAACACAGCACAGACAGGCCAGATGTTTTACTTCCTGTTTTATATAATATAATATTCTTTTTTTTATTGTGAATCAGATTTTTCATACTATAGACACACATACACTCTACTCATAGTCTTCCTTCCTTTTTTCCATCGCGTTCTTTTTGTCTTTTTTTCTGTTACACACACACACAGACGCACACACACACACGTCTAGACACACACCCACACACACACACACACACACACACACACACACACACACACACACACACACACACACACAG
>NW_019525549.1:877155-878556 GCF_002814215.2 Seriola lalandi dorsalis | reverse complement strand
TCTATGGAGGCACATTTTGTCAAAAGCCAAATGTATTTTTAATTCGTTACATGAATGTGATTGATAATTACCAAGGTATTTTTGACAAGTTGTGTATTTTATATGGAAGCTATCCAAATCTTGCATACACACATCTTGCGTTAGATTCTTGGTGTTTTGACAAGGGGAAACAAAGCACAAACCAGCCCGACTGTTCATCAAGTAATCATTTAAATTATCTATGAAGGAAAAGTGTCTCTGGATTCATCTTTTCAATCTTTCTCTGTTCGGCATCATTGTAATAGAAATATATTTTCATTCCAGATTACTTGTTTGGCTCAAGTTAATTGTTATGCAGAAGCATCACCACTTGTGACATTTTATTGACTAAATGATTCAGTTAAACAATTAACCAAAAACAATAATATACAGAATAATGACTACAGCTGTTGACTACCAGTCTCACCTCAAGGTCCATTTGGAGTTGTTCTTTAGCTTTCAATCATTTCAATTTCAATGTCCGGAACATCTATTAAACTCTATTCTTTGTCAAATCCCATTTCCAAGGTTGAAGAATGAACTTTCAACCCCAATGTAATTGTTAACTGCAGCCCTAAAACTAACAACCTCCAATAAAGGTAGCAAGTAATTATCAACTCATCATCATTATTCAGCCAATACATCTCTGATCATAGTAAGAGTCAAACTTAAAGCCTTTCAAATTCCACACAACGCATACAAATGACCAACTAATACCAATTCTGATATTGATGGAAAGGGGTTCTTTCTACAGTGGCCTTGAGAGCTCAACGCACTGCAACTTCAGGAATCACATGCAAACAGACAAAACACAAACACATACAGAAAACATCTTCATCAATTTGACAACATGCTGAAAAAAATGAACTTCAACAAATATCTTAAAAAATTACTTAAAAAGAAAAAAAGTGGTGAACCAGGCTGGGACACACTTGTTATTCAGTGCTTTTACTTTACCTACAAAAGTCACAATTGGGCATTGAACAAGTCCCAGCCAGGTTCATCACTTTTTAGTCCCTTGGAAACACTTCCATTGTGTTGGAATTACTTGGCTGAGAATGAGCAGGTCAAGATTCTACATTCTACATTTCTACAATGTACATTTCCTCCTCAGGCCTTTTTTATATCACACACCTATCCTAGAGTTTTGTGGTGTTCACATGACAACTCTGACTTACTGACTTTGTTCGAAAGCCCACATTGTTCAAGTGAGATTTATGTGTTATATAGTGTGTTTGCATAGAGAACTTATTTTTCCCACTTTATCGAATGTGTCTCAGTTTTACCGACGTTCCTGAATGCACCACCCATGTGCATGCTTCTGCTCCGTTAGTGTTCTCCTTTCTTCCATGCGGTCAAGAGCAGACAGTTTTCCTTCACCTC
>NW_019525549.1:875732-877077 GCF_002814215.2 Seriola lalandi dorsalis | reverse complement strand
CACACCTTTAAACACAGCACAGACAGGCCAGATGTTTTACTTCCTGTTTTATATAATATAATATTCTTTTTTTATTGTGAATCTGATTTTTCATACTATAGACACACATACACTCTACTCATAGTCTTCCTTCCTTTTTTCCATCGCGTTCTTTTTGTCTTTTTTTCTGTTACACACACACACAGACGCACACACACACGTCTAGACACACACCCACACACACACACACACACAGGTCAATCATATGGATGTGAAAAACACACACTGGGGCTTTGAGACGCATCACAGTTTAAACATTCATTAATGCTTAATGAAAGCAGTGAAAATGATGAAAATGATTGATTAGATTTTATTAGCTGCTCTGTGGGAAGGTGAGAATGGCCTTTTGTTAACTGATTAGATTGTAATAAATAAGTAATTGGATCAGGGGGTAAGACAACTTCCTCAGCCCAGATTTTGAAACTGATTAAATGCAGTTTCTCTTAAAGGGATCCAGCCTCAAAAATTCTGCTGATCTTGTGGCTGCCTCATCACATTTTTCATTTTTCACTTTTCACGCTGCTTATGCATTTCAACAGGGCATCATCCAGTCTCTAAATCAGACAGCAGCTCACTGGCTTCAGAGCTTTGTTGCTGTTCAAACAATATAAAAAAAAGAAAATACAACATAGGAATTGCTGTTTTGTAATTTAATTTACAATATTAAACTTGTCTCCAACTTTTGAAGAGGACTGAACCCCAACAACCTGACAATTATGTGGCACCAAAGCAAACTAATTGGTACTGAAACAATTAGCTGATTAAAAAATTAACAAGAAAATTAACTGACAACAATTGTCTGTTCAGTACGATTTTAAATACTTATTATATCCCCCGGGAAGCAATTTGATGTAAACTTTTTAGCAACAGTTTCTGTCTTTGCAACAATTTCTAGCAAACATAAAAAACATAAAATCACAAAAAATACTATTCTTTCACACACACATAAAAACATTGTCAAAAATGTGTGGTTGTAAAATGAAGATAAAGAATGAAAGGATAAAAGACACAAGAATTAAACGCAGTAGCCATCAGTGTCCAAATCTATGGAGGCACATTTTGTCAAAAGCCAAATGTATTTTTAATTCGTTACATGAATGTGATTGATAATTACCAAGGTATTTTTGACAAGTTGTGTATTTTATATGGAAGCTATCCAAATCTTGCATACACACATCTTGCGTTAGATTCTTGGTGTTTTGACAAGGGGAAACAAAGCACAAACCAGCCCTCCTGTTCATCAAGTAATCATTTAAATTATCTATGAAGGAAAAGTGTCTCTGGATTCATCTTTTCAATCTTTCTC
>NW_019525549.1:865034-875682 GCF_002814215.2 Seriola lalandi dorsalis | reverse complement strand
AAAAAAGTGGTGAACCAGGCTGGGACACACTTGTTATTCAGTGCTTTTACTTTACCTACAAAAGTCACAATTGGGCATTGAACAAGTCCCAGCCAGGTTCATCACTTTTTAGTCCCTTGGAAACACTTCCATTGTGTTGGAATTACTTGGCTGAGAATGAGCAGGTCAAGATTCTACATTCTACATTTCTACAATGTACATTTCCTCCTCAGGCCTTTTTTGTATCACACACCTATCCTAGAGTTTTGTGGTGTTCACATGACAACTCTGACTTACTGACTTACTTAAAGGTCATTGAAGTAACTTCTCTAGATGCTGTTCGAAAAGGATGCTTAGTATTTAAAATTAGTACTGAATATATAGTTTCAGTGGTTGAGAAGTGCTCACTTCCGTCTGGCATTGGTATTCCTGATGTTTCTCCAAAGGACGACCATTTGAAAAGCCCTTTGAAGTTTGACATTTAAAGAGGATAGTCATCATTTTGTTTTATCTTAGAATTCAGATGTACACAGATGCACACACACACACACACACACACACACACACACAAGCATATTTTAGTTTTTTCTGCAGTTGTGAGGACACCTATTTACATTAATCATTCCCTTGCCTCTTAACCTAACCTTAACCATCACATCTAAATGCCCAACCCCAACTCCAAACATTACCCTAACTCTAACCTAAACCTAATTCTATCCTTAACCTTTAAACCCAGTTTTACCTCTCAAACAACCCTTAGATGTTCTGGGGAATGCCCACATTTATTTGCAATGGCATCAAAACAATGGTTTTAAACTAAAATCTGTTCACACAAACAATAGAAAACATACACATGTGTACACATTAGCTCATTTACACTCAATACATGGAAAATTTCAGGTTGTCTGTCTCAGCTCTGCAGGAAAAACACAAAACCTTGGAAACAAAGGTTAATTTACAACACACAGTATGTTGTAAACAACTTCAATTAATCTTTGTTAAAAACCCACAAACACACGCACACTGCACAACCCTGTTCCTGCTAACACAAGTGTAACAAGGATACACACATACATAAAAACATAAAGAGATACAAACATACAAACACAGAGATCCGCACCTGTTGACGATCCGGTGTTGAGTGACTCCTAGTTTGGACTAACGGTGCATTGCTGTACGCAGCAGGTGGCCAATTAGCAGCAGCCTGAAGCGGGGCCTCCTGCTGGGATTATAGCTCCTGACCAATTAGAAGGCTTGATTTATACCAGCAATAACTCTCAGTACTCACTCTATGCACACATACTGTGTACTCTGTGAGCTCTAACACACAGGCATATATTGTGAGGAACATTATATATATGCAGAACTAAAGAGACATCAACATAATGGTGAGTGTACAAATACTCACATAATACACATTGCCCCCCTATATGTGCAATAATAATCAGCAATTGGAAACTTTAGCAGGATCAGTCATATGGCAGCTGAGCGAAACACTGGTGATGCACAGACACATGGATGAACCATCGATTCTTCTGATGTCATCCGCTTCTGTCTTTTATCAGTGAGTTCTTTGATGGCTGAATAGTCCTAACCTGGAACCACAGGTCCTGTTGCAGATGGGACATGTGCAGCATATGTGGTGGCAGTGGTAGTGGTGACCATGATTGTGTTCCTCCTGTCTCCATGCTGTCTCTTGGCTATCATTTTCTCCTCTAGCATATGGCTTCCATCCAGGCACAGTTGCTGCCAGATGTTACGGTCAGCAGCAACATCCTTCAGGTCCTTGGGTCTGATCTTGAACTTCCTTCAAAGTGCTTCCTTGTAGGGCTTCCTTCACCCTCCAGCAGAGCGTTGTCCAGGATGTGGCCTCAAAACAGTTAATGAGGCTTCCAATTATGAAGCATCCTGACCACACATCCCCCAGCCATCGCAGCTGGTGCTGGGTGATCGTAGTCTGCCAAAGGCAACTGATACCTGTTGGATTTGGCTCTGTAGAGAATACTCCTCAGATATCTCAATCTGACAATTTTTCATCAAGAACAGTGAAGACTGGTGGTGTGGGTGGGCTGTACGCACTCCATTGGCAGACTAGTTCATTTTGATGGTGCTGGTGGTTAGGCCCATCCTGCTGAACGCTCTAACCACTGAATCAATGACAAACTGGAGGTCTTGTGGAGTGTAAAAAACAAGAGCGTGGCCATATGCATACTGCAGCTTGAGGACCCCCACTAGTTTTGTTCCCAGCACATTTCCTGAAGCTTTCAGGCTGTGAAAAATCCTATTGACCACGGTCCTGTTTGACGCTGCGATATTACTGATCAGCCTCTGAAGCATCAGTTTAGCCAGGATCTTGCCGGCAACAGCAAGGAATCATATACCCCTACTGTTGTCACAGATGGCCTTGTCAATGAGACCATCCCACTTCTGCTGCGGGATGGTCTCATTGGCCTAGATCTTGATGATTTATTCTAGTATAGTACTTGTGGAGAAGTACCCTCCCTCTTTTAGCAGCGCTGCAGGTATTTTGTCACTTCTAAGGGAATTCTTGTTTTTGAGGGAACTTACAGCTGACAGAACCTCCAAGAAGGTTGGTGTGAGTTAGTGAACAGGAGGAAGTTTAGCCAGTTCGTCCAGAATGGTGGGGTGTGCAGAGAATGTGAGAATGTGAGTCCTGATTAAGTAGGCTATCTAAATGTTAGGTCCACCTCATCTGGATGCTATCCTGATCCTTTAAGACTGTTAAGACCATCTGCTGTTTTCAGGGGAGTAATGCAGTGATTTGTTGGATTGTAAATAGATTTGACATCAATGTAAAAGTTATGCATGTAATTTTTATCAGCAAGTGAATTGGTTTCATGTGTCTCTTTTGTCCACCTATCATTCTGTGTGGTCTGAATAGTCCCATGTACTCTCTTTTGAGGTATCTGGCATTGCTGCATGCTGGTGCTGGATGAGAGGTCTTGCTTGGTTGTTCTTGCTCATATAGCCAATGGTTTGGGCACTGCCTCATAGAGAGCTGAGCTGAGTGAAGTCCACTTTCGGCATTTTAAGTGGGAGCAATATCGTCACCCCCCATTGGGCCCTCACAGGGTGGGGGTGCACTTTCACATGGTAGTCTGGCCAGCATTCAGCACCTGTCATGGCACGGGTGATGAGAACATCTCTGATATCAGTACGTCTCACTATAACATAATCAATCATGTGCCAGTGTTTGGAGCACTGCTGCAGTCATAATGACTTACATTTAGTCTTCTGCTAGTGTTGGTTATGGTCAGGTTGTGGACAGAGCAGAGAGTAAATAATTATTATTATTCTCTTTATACTGGCCTGACCAATCCCACGTCTACCAAGCGCTCCACTCCATATCATGTCTTTCTGTCCCACTTCGGCAGTGAAGCAGGGCTGTTCTCCTATGGGGTCTGCCAGATCTGCCATACAAGCCAGTTTCAGGTTGTATGATTTACTATTTTTATTTTGATCACCTCAGAGGTGGAATAAAATGACAGGTGTGATAACCTATCCAGGCAGTTTTTAATCCACCTTTTCAAGGCCCTTCCTCAGTTGGGGTGTGCAGTGCATTCACTAAATGGGGCTGCCAGTCTGCCGAAAACAGCTGCCACAGTCCGAGCTGTTAGCAACCAAATACCCTATAACAGCAGGAGTCCTGGTGTTGGACAGGCGCTGACCTTCAGGTGAGATCACATGAGGTGGTGCATTGCTGATTGCTGATTAAAGATTAAAGACAAGAACATTTTTGAAGTTTCTCCTTATGTCCATGATGTAACCCAATTTAAATATTGGTTAGAATGTTAAAACTCCTATAATCTATAGTCTATTGTCTGAGCCCGGCTTTATGAGTCTGGACCTGTGAATATCCATAGCTCATTTCAAAACAATCTGATCAGACCAACTTTCATTGCCAGCCCGAGGGCCTTCTGCTAGCAGATCACAAAACAAATAATCCAAGCAATTAAAAATAAATAGATAAATGAAGGAAAAAAACAGCAAGTTTCAGATGCCAATTACCAAGGGATTTGATCACTGGCAATCAAGCAGAAGCAGTCAGTGTTCAATGTGCTCGTCAGGGAAGTGATGGTGGCCAAAAGTGGCCTTGTTATTTCTCAAAGCAGTGGCTCCAATCACATCCAAACCACCTTATTAGAAGTCTCAGATAGCCTTTCTACTGACATAACATTAACCCTGGGTTATCAGATTGCATTCAAATACAGCAAAACTGTATAATATTTTCCCTGAAAACCCTTTTTGACTGACTTAAAAACACACAGTGACAAGGGCAATAAAATACTCCATGACTTGGCTGCTGATAGTTGTTATGACCCAGAGGTCATTTGGAGCGTGTTTCTGATGTGTAATTTGTGTGTGCTTTAATGTTGTGCTTGTGTTGTGGATATCTCTTTCTATTGTTTCTAGGGTTCCTGCAGAGGTGTGTGTGTGTTGGGATGTAGGTGTGCACGGGCTGATTGAATGATTGACTGTGTGATTTAGTAGGTTGTTCCTAGGAGCTGATTGGTGCCAGCCTCCAGGCTTGCAGTTTTAAGGCCGGCTTCTTCTAGCTTTTGCAGGGGCTCATCTCTTTCCACCTCCAACCAACCTGCCGGCCAACATGTTCTGATAATGTATATAGTTTGCTTATGTGAAATGTCAGCCCAGGTGCAATAGGGTTGGGTAGCAATTTTGTTTAACCCAATTTTCTCCTGTTTTTTTTAGGTTAGGAGTTAGGTTAGTGGCTTGTTTTTTTGTTCCTCTTTTGTTTGAGTAGGTAAGTTTAGGTTCCTTAGTTTTAGTTACTTCTGTTTGTTATTTTGCTGCTAGCCCACCCTGAAGATAAAGAAATCTTGAATAAAAACCCTAATGGGCTGTAATTCCTTGTGGCTGGTGGTTCTTGGGAGCTGGGAAGAGGGGAGTCTCTCAGTATTCATGTTGCGCCAGGGTTTCCCCTAGGCTGGGTTGTAACAATTTTATCAGACATAACCAAATTATAGATGGTGAAATGATGAGTAGGTCGGTCAACTGCTTCTGTATGAAAATGTGTTGTTTCCAATGCTAACGGCACTCTAAGGTTCAATATGGCATCAGGAAGGGCAAGAAAATAAACCACTGCACCCTCAAAGAAACTGAGCCTCATCTCATCATCTGCTTAAAATTCCACTAACAACATGCACAGAACAAGAAGAAAATACTGGGAAAGAGGACATGTCTGCATCACAAAGCATAAGACCAGCCAACATGTGGCCTTCAGCAGGTTTAGCATAAAATGAAATGTGTCATTCATTTGCAGTCAGGCGGTGCGACTGGCACTCAAATCATTTGCAAAGATGGTTTCTCCTCAGAAAGCACCAGTATTATCAAATCGCCTTTGACGCTGCTGAAAATCAAATTAATGAGGAATAAAAATGACAATGGTTGCACCGTTCAAGATTAAAGTTGAGGAATAGGTCAAGTAATCATTGTAATTACCAATTTACTCTTGAAAAATGAATCACACTTACGACAACCAGAGACTCTCTCGTAGTGGTGCAAATTAGGATGTAAGAGCAGTCTGCAATTTACATGTAGTTTTCAAACTGAATCTTGACAACTAGTAATGAATCAGTCTTTTTTGGAAGTTTGTTTTCACCTGATTACTTTTGGTTACACAACAACATACACACTTGAATCAACTTTAGTGAAAAGCTTAACCATGTGTATGAGTTCAATCAGATCACCATCTGGATAGAGCTCAGGCTGTACACAGATAGCTGCGAATTAGGGTAGACGTGTGGAAAATGGGAGGAACCTGTATCCCGTGGTGGTGCAATTCTAGCTCAATTCAAGTCACCATTTATTACAAACTGGGAAAAAAGTGCTGTATGATGTTTTTTTTTGGAGTAAAGTCACAGTGGCAGATATGAGATTCCTATCACATTTATTTCCACATGATTATGGCCCAAAAGACATCTCTGTTTTAACGCCAAGTCTGTCTATGCCTTATGTGAGAAAGAAGTCTTAAATGACTCATTTTATCCAGCAGCCCCATGTACTCATTAAAATAAACTTCCCATTAAGGATAAACAGGCAAATCAAACAGTCAAACATACTAATAAAAAAAGATTTATCAGGAAATTGAATAATGGGGTTTGCATAAGAATCAAAAATCTTATTTTGCACATTTTTTTAAATAATTTATTGAGTCCAGGAATAGTTTTTGTACTGTATTAATAATTCTATGGTTTCTGGATAGTTTTTAGCTCCAGTACTTCCAGTATTAGAAAATGAACCTCTGGGCTGTAAATGCCTCTTTCAAAATGTTTCAATCCGTATAGAATTTTAGATAATGCAAAGTTTCCCTTGTATTAGGGTTTCCGTGGTTGCTGTGGGATGCTTGGGACGTAATAACAGCACAGTGGAGCGCTTGGACTCCAGAACACAAGAACTGTTTCCCAATTCAGGGGTTGCAACCTTCTGGGGCTGCATTTGAAGACTGATTGTGGCACATTGGTGCGACTAGGCTGTCTCATTTTGAGGGCTTCTTCAAATGCAGCTGAGGAATGCAGCCTTCTTTTCCTGGGCAACCATGTCTCTGACAGGTGGCTCCTTGGTGGTACACCCTATCCCAAGATTCATTGCATTTGAGTAATGAAAATAATATGCAAACAAACAACATGGACAGAGAGCCTGAGGATTACACTTTTAAATGTAGGTTTTGGGTTTCAGCTCAGTGGAACAGCTAACATCTGTGTACATCTGTGTCTGAGCCTTAAAACCTTGAGTTTTTATAAAAATAAAATCACAGGTTGTCAAGGTTACTAGGGGACAGGAGCGGCACTTTGTGGTAAGGGCAGGTGACCAAGTGGTGACACAAAGCATAAAAGCGTCTCATTTCGAAGACTGCATCATCCCAAGGATCCGGCCCCTGTATTGGAACACAGCTACAGACCAACTTTCTCTTTCACAAAATAATGTAAACATTCCAGACAGTGGTGGTGGTTAGTTTGGTACACTCCATTCATTCATTTATTGTAGATAAATGTAGAAGTCCTTATTTATGTTAATGTCTTTTTTAAGCCATTTGTCCACTGTGGTTCTGGAATGAGTTACCCGAGGTATCTCAGGGAGTTATTCACAAGGGAGGGTAAGATGGAACATGGGGTCGACAGGTGGGTTGGTGCAGCAGCAGCAGCAGTAATATGGCATTCTTCCAGATTCTCATGGTGGTGAGCGATCTGAGGCTGCAGGCAAAGCTCTCAATTTACTGGTCAACCTATGTTCAATCCACACCTTATGGTAATGAGTGAGCAAAACAACGACATTGTGACCAAAATCAATTTCCTCTGCAGGGGAACTGGGCTAACCCTTAATGATAGTGTGAGAATCTCAGACATGCTCGAGGATCCCTGAGTACTTGTTGGTCCTATGCATTAAAAGAAATCAGTTTAGGTGAATCAGGCACCTGATAATGATGCCTCCAGACCCAAACCTTGATTATATATCCCATCTGACCTGGGAATGTCTTGGGATCCCCCAGTAGTAGCTGCTGGTATCGGGGCACCTTACTTAGCATGCTGTAGCATGTAGTACATCGTGACACCAAGAATCAAACTGCCTGAATCAAACCTCATAGATTCTCAACCCTATTCCACAAGCTAACATGAACTGTGACTGTAACCTTTGTCAGGTGTTGTAGTTTCTGTAGCTTTGCATAAAAAGCCTGAGATAAAGGAAAGATACAGTGAGCTTGTGATTGTCTGATTGTTACATTTTTGACTTCTTTGTGTGAAACATGGCAACCCCAAAAAAACGAAAAAAAAACACCAAGGACAAAACTTGAAAGCCACTTGGCAAGTGTATGCCCTGAAAAAAGATATGTGTGTGTCTGTGTGTGTGTGTGTGTGTGTGTGTGTGTGTGTACGTGCACATCTCATTAGAGAGCCTCTTGTCAAGGTTGCTGTAAAAAGTGAGAGGTCTCGCCCCAGATGATTCATTTCAGTCAATTGCACGGATGGGATGTCAGTCCATCTATGAGTGCTTTTGTCATTTAGCAGCCATCTGTAGGAAAGGAAAGTATCTTTGATTACAAAGTCCAGCCCCTTCTAGGCTGCATTCCCTCTTTCCTGTTTCTAATCCTATTGCCCTTTCTCTCCCTTTCTATTTCTTTCCCCTTCATCTTTTCCTTTTTTAAGTTTATGATTATTTTTGTTTTTCCCCATATCCTCCTCCCTTTCTGTATCCTCTCATCCCCATTCTCTCCGGTCTCATTCTCAGTTTCGGTCCCCTGCTATCTTTTCCTCCCTCTCTCATCTTGCTGGAAAGGAACCTGCAGTATATGCATATCAGCTCACATGTATGTCCCCGTATGTTCATGTGCATCCTCACGGGAAAAACTAAACATGGTCCAGAAAATACACAGAAAAATACCAAATACTACAGGTCAAAAACTCCACAGGGAACCTTTAATCACCAGAGTAAATACATTTGATAATGAAGCTACTGACAGTTCCAAACACACTATAGCTATGCAATGCTTATCGTCCCCTCAAAACATTAGAGTGACATTGAAATTTCATCCTAATCATATTCTCACAGACTTTTAGAATCATTCCAACTGCTCTGATTTACACTCAGTCTTCCTCACAAAAAATAATAAGATTACCAACTCACTTTTGTAATTAATAAGTAATGCACTGAAGATAGAGGTTCTATACTGTGCAGTTTCCACTGCACTGTTATTGGCATGTGTTGGGTCTGAGCTCTGCTTCATGAGCTGGACACCGTAAATGTTGGCTCTTCGTTTGTCTATCAATTTATTGGCTATCATAAATTAAGAAAATACTAATATTAAATAATAACTTAAAAAGGAATCAAAGTCCTTGGGGTCACCTAAACTAATAGGCAAAATAGCCAATATTTTTTCAGTCTCAAATTATTACTATTAATCTGGAACTCTGATTAACAATTACCTTAATAACTATAACCAAGTGACCATATCAACACTAAGTTAAAGTTGAAAGATTGGAATTCTACTATGTAGAGGTTTGCAATATTCACGCTTGTGTAACATTAAACACACCAGTAGTTATACTTAAAGACATTTATTTACAATGGAACAATAACTAACTAATACAGGTGTGTATATATGTGTGTGTGTGTGTGTGTGTGTATGTATGTGGGTTTGGGGGTGCGTCTGTGGGGACACACATTAATCAACATGTACATTAACAAAGTTAAGACTTCTGTTGTTGAGGAGAAGAGTGTTTGCAGGCTGCTGTGAGCAGGCCGGCGAGAGAGAGCTGGATTCTCAGGTAGCAGAGCTGACCTGGGCTGGGGCCTTGTTGCCCTTTGAAGAACCGAGAGGAGAGAGCAGGAGCTGCTCTCCAGAGCAAGCCAAGAAGAGAGGGAGAAGAGAGAACAAAGAAGGAGATCTGGTTTTGTTTGGTGACACCTTGGTGGGTCACATGTCACACGCTGACCGACACTGACTGGTCAGTGAGGCCCCTGGGGGAGGGTCGTCTCCAGGTGTGAACAGTGAGGAACTGTGGGGAAGTGAGTTCTTTTGTCTGTGGAGCAAAGAAACATCTGGTCTCTTGAATGAGTCCCAACACATGATATGGCTGAGAGTTGAATGCTGCGGTCAGCACACCTAGCCTGCTTATGGAACAAATGAGATTTTCATGTGTAAAGACAGTTTAGCCTGAAAGTAATGCTATAGAGAAGTGTAGCGTGAATACCACAATTTGAAGTTTGCTCTCGTTAAAGAAAGGGGCCCCAGTCCTCAGGGAAGACAATGTGATTAAAAGTAAGGATTATTTTGATCAATCTCACATCCAGAGTTGTGATTTCTCGATTACAGGGATCTCCGTTCTTCACTTCAAAGAAACACAGGGCAACGACTGGGTCACGTTGGCAGTATTTATTGACTAACTAAACACAGGAGGAGTACAATGAACAATGATAATGAACATGAATCTATGACTAACAATACCTATATCTACCAGCTGAACTAGTAGTAATTTGGGCGATGGTGAAAGAGAATGAATTTGGCTATGTGTATAGCATTTATTCTTAACGGTAGGAAATTATTAGTTCGGGACTAGTATTATTCCGAAATCAACCCAGTTCGGAGCAAAGGATGGAGTTGCCTACTTTGAGGGGGCACCCACCTATCAGTCCCAGGTGAATCTCAGGGATGCAACATGAACTCAGTGTCAGTCTGTGGGGAGTGTTGTGTTCGTCTCCCATTTGTTGCAGGAGTGTTGATTCGGGATGAGTTCCATGAACTAGCCATAAATCCCGATGATATCTTAAAAGCTAGTTTATTGGTGAGAGGAACTCATTTTGTCCCTGTGTTCTATCCGGGTGATAGTTTGATGATGGGAAAGTGGACATGGGAGGCTCTCCATATAATCCAGAGCACCCCAGCGTCCACAAGTGTCCGCTACAGAAGAAACACCGGAGTGTTCAAAGACCAAACGGTTCATCATTTGGGGATCATGAATGTCCTCAGCAAATGTTTATATTTCTTGTGCACAGGCAGATGATTCACCGATGTTGGCACGAAAGAAAAGGTGGTTACAACAATTAGATTGATTCACAACCATGATATTTTGTTTCGACATTTATGGTCCCCAGAGCCTGAATTCAAAGAACTGTGTTGATCCCCTGCCTTTTC
>NW_019525549.1:859850-865014 GCF_002814215.2 Seriola lalandi dorsalis | reverse complement strand
TTGAATGAGTCCCAACACATGATATGGCTGAGAGTTGAATGCTGCGGTCAGCACACCTAGCCTGCTTATGGAAAAAATGAGATTTTCATGTGTAAAGACAGTTTAGCCTGAAAGTAATGCTATAGAGAAGTGTAGCGTGAATACCACAATTTGAAGTTTGCTCTCGTTAAAGAAAGGGGCCCCAGTCCTCAGGGAAGACAATGTGATTAAAAGTAAGGATTATTTTGATCAATCTCACATCCAGAGTTGTGATTTCTCGATTATAGGGATCCCCGATCTTCACTTCAAAGAAACACAGGGCAACGACCCATTTGTTGCAGGAGTGTTGATTCGGGATGCGTTCCATGAACTAGCCATAAATTCCGATGATATCTTAAAAGCTAGTTTATTGGTAAGAGGAACTCATTTCATCCCTGTTTTCTGTCCAGGTGATAGTTTGATGATGGGAAAGTGGACATGGGAGGCTCTCCATATAATCCAGAGCACCCCAGCGTCCACCAGTGTCCGCTACAGAAGAAACACCGGAGTGTTCAAAGACCAAACGGTTCATCATTTGGGGATCATGAATGTCCTCAGCAAATGTTTATATTTCTTGTGCACAGGCAGATGATTCACCGATGTTGGCATGAAAGAAAAGGTGGTTACAACAATTAGATTGATTCACAACTATGATATTTTGTTTCGACATTTATGGTCCCCAGAGCCTGAATTCAAAGAACTGTGTTGATCCCCTGCCTTTTCATCTACCGCCATGTGGTTGACATATTGTCTTTTGACTGAAACATCTCGACAGCTGTTTTTTTTTCACGTTTCGGATTGCCTTGAAATAAATGAATCCAAATCACTCTGACTTGTCATTTTGTGACAAGTGCAAGCCAATGTTTGCATATATCTATGGAAACATGTATATAAATAGCCTGTGTGTATTAGCTAAGATGATGAACATGGTAAATATAATCTGCCAAACATCGACATGTAACGTTGTCATTGTGAGCATATTATGATATTATATTGGAGTGTATTTTATTTTCTTTAGAAATGAAAATGAAACCAATTGGTGACTACAGATGAAGCATTTTTTTTTCTGCTGCATGCATTGACATTGTTGGACCTGCTGACCTACTGGCCCCTTGAACACTGCATCAATCCACTGGAGAGAAAGAGAGAGATGCAGAGGACCAGCTGTCCTCTGGCATGCTGCTGGCTTTACTTTCTATTCTATTATACCAGAAACCACTGTCCTGTGCAGAACCTCAAGCTGTGTGTTCATATGAGTGTTTGTCTGCGTACAAACACAATGATGGTCACATAATCAGTGATCACTACCGGGTATGTGTGTGTATGTGTGTGTGTGTGTGTGTGTGTGTGTGTGTGTGTGCCTTAATTCTAAATAGCACCTGGGTCCTTGCCATTGCACGATGAGTCCTAAGCCCCGAGATGAAATGCAGCCTAGCATGTCTATATATACGCACACGCACACAATCACACAGAGGGTCATCCTTGTATGCACACATGCATAATGGTACACTGACATACTCTCATACACACAACCAGAGAAACACACGTCTTCACCAGACACACACACACACACACACACACACACACACACAAACACACACATACACAAAAAGCAGAGACAGGTAGCCTGCCTGCCTGCCATGCCAAGTAGAGGATTACAGTGCAAATCAGAGGCTTACCTGGGGAGAGTGTAATGTAAAAACAGACACTACACCACGATGGCCATTTGGATACACACTAGGAGGGTTGGTCAGCATTTCATTGTCTGTGAAACATGGACACAACAGCTGCAAAGATCTGTTTGTAGTTAAGTCATTTAGTCTTTTTAAGTAGCTACATCATTATACAGTAACTGGTGGAATATAAATTACCTGTGTACTGAATTTATGCAGGACTTTAACTGATGGATTTTGGGTCTGATCTGACTTGACTGTTCTGGAATGAAGCTGCTGATATTTATGTCAGGAATTATTGTCTTTCATTTGATCATTTCCATTTTAAAAAAGGCAAATTGGTTGAAGCTATTCAGCGCAGATACTGAGGTTCTGTACTGACAAGAAAACTTTGCATTAAGGTTTTTCTAAACAACAGTGTGCTATATTAAGATTATTAGGCTGATGCTGCCCAGCCAGATACGACTCATTAAGACTTTTGATTTACAATGAGAAGTCCATTAATGCAAAACATTTTGTGTGCAAACAAAAAAGTAACAGCAGTAGTTCCAGGATAGGGAGAAACAATAACCTATGCATTTGCACAAGAGTGCCATAACATTTATACATACAAAGAGAAAACACAAATCAAAGTTCTGCCATAGATCAGACCCATTTCATACATTACAGACAACTACAGTCATCATAAAACCACATTGCAGACCACTGGAAACATATCCAAAGGACATTGGAAAAGTACAGCAGTGGTTTCACATTGTTAAGTTAAGCAGAGAACATGTAGGCTGCTTAATGTTGTGCACGTTATTGTTATTATTTAGTTGGGAATCACCTATTGTGTACAAATTCAGAACTGCACATTAATTGATCAGTTTTCAGATCTATATATTTTTTACCGGTTCTACGGGTAAACATTTTGCATGGCCAATATTTAATATCAATATGAATTACCCCACTTAAATCAAAAGTTCCTATCAGAGCTTCACACTTACAGAACCAGTCTGAACCTGTTTTGCTGGCAGTGTAGTTTCTCTGTTGGAAACAGTTGTGCATGGAGTCACCCAGGAATTATATTCTATGCAAAACACCCACAGTGTTTTGCAGTATTTTCATCCAAATATCAGCCAAGTTGTAGTGATAACAGTGCCGAGTGAAGCTGCAGGCTTGTCACACACAAAGCATTCCTCGTTAACTATGTGAATACTGGCGATGTCTGCAGAGAACACGGTTATGTCCATAACTTTGGTTAATGGAGACTCATTGCCATTTGCAGAAGGTGATAATATGTGTATGTATTTTTAATAGTGGAGCAATTTCATGCAGTTTTGTAAAAGTTGAGACGCTTATCTCAATTAATTCATTAGCATGCTAGCTACATCACCAAAAGACTTACTGTGGTCGCTGCGTATCGGTAGTGTCTTTGGTGTTGTCAGCTAACACTATTTTAAAGTTCCTCTCCAGACATGTTTTAAACTCCGTAAAAATCCTCTGGTATGATTCATATTTTCTTAAACTTGGTTTTCCCACATAAAACGTGAAAAAAATAAAAAACTGGGACTGGAAGCACATCTATGCTTACTGGCTCAGGCTTTATGCCCCGCCCACCACCACTGCTTGCACTCTGTTGAGAAGTGAAACCACGTGTATCAATATGATCAGCAGACGTAACATCGGAGTGACTCAGCCACATGTTTGCGCCTCAGTCAGACCCTGACTCAGATGAGGAGTCTGTTTAGACCGGAATCAGAGACTAGCAGAACTGCTGCTGTAACTGGCAGTGGTTGACCCCACCCCCGTCACCACAAGTTGACAGGATTGGTTCCTTAGATTTGTGACGTATGAACTCATAAGGCATATACAGTATAATTTTTTTTTTGGATAAAGAACATTATTTTTTATTAAAGTGTGTGTGTGTGTATATGGCACACAATATTATAGATATTACCAGTGAATGTGGTACAAGTAATGTTGCAAGAGACTTTTCAGTGATATTCATGAGCCTGCTGTGAACATGAAACATCAACTTGTCTCTTAAGAAGTAGCTTTAATTGGATTAACAATTTTTCAGAAAGTGAGTTCTGCAGTTAATTATTTCATAAGTTTTAAATATTAATTAACATTAAGCGTTTCAAATGATTTCAGCGTCAAATTTTGTGTCAAATTAAATACCATATGTCCTGGTCTTCCGAGGACTTGGGGCAGCTGTGATAGATAGGTAAAGAGGGTAAGTGGTTCGATTCCTGGCTCCTCCGGTGCGCATTTTGAAGTGTCCTCTGGCAAGATACAAAGCCCCAGATTGCCACTGATGAATCATCGGTAGAAAAGCACTATATATGTAGGGGAAAGTGCTGTGTGAATGTGTGTGTAAATGGGTGAATGTGGCCTCCATTGTAAAGCGCTTTGAGTGGTCAATAACACTAGAAAAGCTCAACATGAGTGCATTGCATTTACCATTTACTTGTCGATCTGACAACAATTCAAATCAAACATTCTGATATGTTCTGAGATAACTTGGCTGTCCATGCATGAAGGATGGTTCTCTTATATTGAGGGGCTCAAACTGGTATCTGTAAGTATCTTTAAGGGGTTCTTTGCAGGTTTTTTAATGCTCTGAATCTGTTCTTTCAATAATTCAACAGATCAGTGGAACAGCATGACAGAGTCAGCAGGAATGTGTATTGTGTTGTTGTGTGTGTCCTTGTGCACACACGTGACACAAACTAAACATGGACCCGCAGGACTGCTTTAAATAACATGTTTTTTAATTAAGATGCTCTTGTCTCCTGTTTGTTTTTCCTCCTGAATTATCAATCTAAGTTTGTTTGTTTGTGTCTGTGTCCTTTTGAAATGTGCCTTTAGAAAAGAGAAAAACACAAAAATACATAAAAGTAAGGATGAAAATTTTTTAAAATGACATAATTATTTATGAGCCAGTCCATAATTTACAGTTCCATCTCACTGTTGTCAGGTGTTTTATACAACATGCATAGCATGTTTATGATGTGAAAGCAAGAATAACCTGTGACGAGTATAGTTTCTTGAGAAGCAGTGGAAACAACAACAACAAAAAAACAAACAAACAAAAGGAAACCGAAACAAACAAATTCAGTTTTCTTTTATTCCCTGTGTATGTTGTGATTTGGACTTACCAGTGCTGCAGTCACTTATTTGGCTGAACTGCAAGAGCGAAGCCAGACCTTTGAACGCAAATGTCTGTCAATGACTTGCTGAGTGATGAAATTACACCACTGTTCTTCCGGCCAAGTGTTGGAGTTTCCCCACTGGCTGTCAACTCAACTGTCGATTGATTTGGTACAAACAGGTTCTATAAAATGTAGCGTACATACCTGGCATCAGTCACAAGCCATTAAGGAAGTTCATTATAAGGACATGCAGAGTTACGGACCCACAGTTGACACTTTGCGACTCTTCCCACCATCAAACTATCAAATTGATAGGAAACAGAGACAAAGGAC
>NW_019525549.1:858967-859800 GCF_002814215.2 Seriola lalandi dorsalis | reverse complement strand
TACTTTCATTAGAGACTGCAGATCCAGATATTCCATTCACCGCTGATGCACCGGGCGAACTGCGCCGTCCTCTCCTTGCTGAGCCAACTGGAGCGCTCAACCTGCCCTTGGAGCCATCTCAGCCAGAGATGGCTGTTAAAAAAAGGGACGGATGTTATGGTGTGGACTTCAGCCAGCTGAATGTCCAGGGAGAGGGTAGAGCCATAATATCCTGACTGAAGCCGGCGCACCCAAACCACAACATTGAAAATTGGGGTCACGGGGCGTCCCGGTGGCTCACCTGGTAGAGTGCATACCATGAATCCTCAGTCCCTTCCGCAAAAGCTCGGGTCCAAGTCTGGCCAAGGCGGTTTGCTGTATGTTATCCCCCCTCTCTCTCTCCCCCCAACTCACATGTCTCTCTCACTGCAGCTGCAGGCAAAATGCCCTAAAAATAACTTAAAAAACAGAAAATGCATTCACAGATTTCTCATATAAGGGTGTTAAAAATGTATAACATCATAAGGCCGTCTTTTACTTGTTATCTTGTCATGTATAGACCCAAACTAAGAATGGAAATGAAATGTGTTTCAGCTGTGAAGAGCCATTGTTAATGCATACTTGGGAGCAACTAATATCTCACCTGAGCCCAATTTGTAAGGGAATTAATAGTGGGAGAATAAGTACAGGATATATGATATGGGGATCACTGATAAAGTATCAAGGCCGCAAAATGCAAACCACAAACGGATGTTGTGGAAAGTCCAATAATTCAGATATTAAATGGGTACAAAAATATGATATATGGGGGGGGGGGAACCTGTCTGTTGTAAGGTAAATACCTCCAGCCAGTA
>NW_019525549.1:836545-858917 GCF_002814215.2 Seriola lalandi dorsalis | reverse complement strand
GTGACCAGCAGAACTCTCTTCACAGACACAGATCTGAGGAAGAATGTAAAATTAAATATCTAGCTGTTCTGTAACTCATGAGATGTTTCTATGCAATAGTTCAATCCCAAACTTCTGTCCCATAGAATGTTTGAAATGTAACATGTAGATTTTAAGACAGTGTCCTTCCTGTGACCATACTGTCAGCATCCTTCACACACACACACACACACACACTACATGACATCCAGCATGTCCATATTATTATTATTACAGTCAAAGAACTGCTGTGTAATCCACATTTATAGACTATTAGCTTTGGGAAATGTTTATATTGTTGTTTGATCAATTAACCACTTGTATCATGATTAATTCCAGGTTTGAAGGATGTAATATGAAATCAACACTCCTATTACTCCTCTCTGCCATTATTAGCGCAAGTAGTTTTATATGTTATTTTATTTAATGTTTTATCGTCATGGTGGAAGAAGGATGAGCAAGTTTATAAGTAAATTCTTAAATTATTCCAAAGTTCAGTGGAAAATTACTCTCTTCTCCAAGTGGAAACACAGGAGAAGACGGGTGATGCTCCTGAAACATGCGCCAGCCCCCAGGGAATAAAACAGTCATGAACAATTCACACATGTGCAGAAAAAAGAAAGTCAGATGTCAGGTAAAGAGAGGTCAGAAGTCCAGGAGGAGAGAAACCCAGATGCTAAGAAGGAAGAAGAAGCGAGAAACGAAGCTAAAAGCTAGAGGCTGAAAAGCTGAAGCTAGTAAATGATGCAGAAACTAAAAGCAGAACTTTGCTCGAAGCTCAGAGTCCCGGCTCAAAGCCCGGCTCTGTAGCCATGGAAACTCTTAGCTCTAAGCTGCTCGCCACAAACTCATGGCTCTTAGTCATTTTTGCACTTTACGCATCCTTTATTTTTTTTTTGCCACAAGCTCCAAGTAACATGATTTTTGTCTACATGCGCGATCTTTTATTTTTATAAGCCAAGTCAAGACCAACTGAACCAAAGCAACAGAAGTGCCTCAGAGTAATTTTGTAACTTTTAATTATTATCAAGTTTTCCTTTTTGAAGATTTGGACAACTTTAGAGTCATGTGGTCAACGCCAGTCTCCTCTAAAGTTATCCAGCCAAAGTGAAGAGCATTAGAGTTTATTTCACATCAACCCACAAGATACGCTGGCAATAACCAGTTGTTGTCCTGTTGTATTCTTTTGACATAGAGACTGGAGATCCATTAAATCGAGAAGTCATGGCTTCTGATATGAGATTGATAAATTTGGCAATGAAGTAATTCATTGTTGTCCTCCCAGAGGACTGGTGCCCCATTTCAACGAGAGCAAATCCTAAAATATGGCGTTAATGCTACAGAAGTCTTTAGGGGGGCTTTTACAATGGTGGTGCCAACTTTCAATCGATCGGATTATTCTCAACCATCAAACCCACTATTTATTCATTCATATGCCTTAGAATTCCATGATATGGTTGACTATAAAAATGTACAGATAATGTATAAAGCACAAGATAATTTACTCCCAAACTGTATTCCTAGGCAGTCTGAAACCAGAGAAGCATATGAACTTAGAGGAATTAAAAAAAGCAAAGGTAAGAACCAATATAAAAAGAAGTTGCATAAATGTCAGAGGGGAAATCTGTGGATGAGTTGTGATTATGAAATAAGAATGTGTAGTTCACTTGTTAAGTAAAAAAATATTCAAAAATGTTGACACACTGGAACTCCTCTAGTCTTGCCTCTTGTTCTGTTTGTGTTTGTAAATATTATGGTCTCTAATCTTCGTGGTGAAAAGTACAGAGGGGAAGTGTAATAAGCAATAGCTTCAGCCAAAACCTTTTCAGCCAATATTGGTGTGATTTTTTTCTATGTGTATTTACTATTTATGAATATTAATAAGGTATAAAAATGAAATTGAACTAAACTGAACTTTGCACCTTTGTCACTTGATTAACTGACTTAACAGAGTATCTAACAACTTTTTGGACAAAACATGGCTAATTCTCATGTATTATCATCATTTAGTGACGTTAGATACTTTCCATTGAAAGTAGCTCTTTAAAGCAGATCCACAACAGTTTTCAACTATGTCCTCAATTTCACACATCGACCATACATGGTCCAATGATGTACTAGTTTTATACTAGAGAGAGAGAGAGAGTGAGTGACAAAGTGAGGTTAGAAATAAAGAGGGGAGGGAGAACAGTAAGGCTGAATATATGGTCACTTGCTATTTCCTTTAACCCAACTCCAGAAATATCAAATGTATGTAATGGGTACTTGTCTGTGTGTGCGCATGTTTGTGTGTGTGAATATTTGTGTGTGTGTGTTTGGGTGCGTGGGTGTTTATGACAGTATTGTGCCATCTACTGCTGTGATGCTGCATTTTAAACAGAAGTGCTATCAATAAGTAATGACAATCCCAGCAAATGGTAAAAATGAACACACAATCATCACACACAGACACACACACGTGCGCACACACACACAC
Source organism: Seriola lalandi dorsalis (assembly GCF_002814215.2). NCBI lineage: Eukaryota > Metazoa > Chordata > Actinopteri > Carangiformes > Carangidae > Seriola > Seriola lalandi. The sequence goes on along the minus strand of NW_019525549.1, from coordinate 856,423 downwards.
ACACACACACACACACACACACACACACACACTAGAGCTGTCAGATGCACATTGTGAAGAGTGCTTGTTAAAACCAGGCAACTTGTAGCCCTCCTAGTTTGCTTGTTTGTGCAGATTTCTGTCATGATCATTTTTATACCCATAATAAGAGGTGACACTCTTTCAAATTCACACAACCCCACCCACCCACACACACACAAACACACACACACACACACAGAGAATAGTTTTTTTTTTTTGTAAGGGGGATCCAGAGCTGAGTTCTAAAGTGTTTTGTGTTTTTTTTCAGAAATCTGTAGTTTATTCATTTTGACCTGGACATTTTTCTTTGTTGTTCTTTTTTCTTAGTGTCAATGTCTCAAGTGTGTCAGACACTTATGGTCAAATTTAATGACAGTGTTTGTGTTATTACTACTATTACTCATTGAATGTATTTTAATAATTTAATTTAAGGACTATGATAACAACAGCACTTACTCTCCTCAAACATCTGCACAAAGCACACACTGGGCTGGAATCCTGGGAGTTTTCGAGACCCAAATTTTCCTAGGAATTCTCACCAAAATCTGTTCCCTGTTCCATATTAGAAACTTTCCTTTGAGAATCTTGTCCTCGTTGACTGCATCACATCATTTCTGCAGATTTGTCAGCTGCAAAGGTTGAACATGTTGTTGACATAATTAGATTCAGGTGTGTCTTACTGCTTAAATTTTCATATTAATGAGGTAAAGCTGATAAAAACTTTTGTTAGTAATCTTGATGACAAACTGCTAGTATAGTGAGCATATGTGTTATCTTGTCTTGGACATAGGACAATCCAAGTGGTTCTTGTTACTTTAAAGGGCTATATGTAAGTTGAATGTGGTTTCTTGCTGGGAGCAGGTGGTAGTGATGGTTGCTTGACAAGAGATTTGGCCAGTCATTTTATTTACAAGACAAGAAGTTATAATACGTCGGCAAGAAGCACTACATCTACAGGGCCGATTGGAGGCCACAGAGAGTCGCTAAAGGAAAGTGATAATCCTGTCCTTAGCTAGCTGGTTAGCATGCTAACTTCAGTAGAAGAAAAGAGGTGATAGAGACAAGAATTAACATTGGTGTTACTTTCCACTTCTGGAGACAGCTGTTGGTGAGTTTGGTGCTGAACTCATGACGTTTCTTCTAGACTGGTAAGTAAACAGCTGGAAATGCTAATGCTGGGAATATAGCAATAGCAAAACTAACAAATAGCTCTTTTGAAGGTATAATTAGATGGAAAATTATCAGGCCACCAAAACAAGCTGTCTTTGGCCTTATGGTGGCACTTTAGATGAAAGCTGAAGGGGTCACAAAATCAAAAGGAATTATTCTCTGGGGACCTTGTAGATACTTGTAGATAATAGTTGGCTATTAGTGGCTATTGGTTTTCACTATCTTTACCGTCTTGTTTCTTCAGTTTAGTTAAACAAAGATGTTTAAGTGTTACGCCCCTCTCCAGGTGGGCAGCAGTGCAACATTAAAGTTAAAAGGTTCTGTCCCTGTTCAACAAACCAAAATCTGTCACAGAGCTGTTAGACCAGTTATACTTAGATACATAATGTATCTCTATGGTGATTTCTACAGGAAAACAGTCTGCGAGCAATACAGAGGAAGCACAATGCTGACAAGTATCTAGATGTGTAACACAAGCAATAGATAAAAGACTCACTTCACTGGCACTTTGAATTTTGTATTTGGTTTGTGCAAGAAAGGCCTCACTGGATGTGAGCTGTCAAAGTGTCTAATAGGCAGGAATAACACCAGACTCCCTGCTGAATGCACTGCTGGGCACAGGCAGATTTAAATGTTTGCATTTTATTTTCCCCACACCCTACTTAAGGCTTGTGCTTTTAGACTATTTCCAGATAAACCCTTTTACTATTCTGCGCATTTCTTCTATTTTTTTTTTTTCTTTTTTGTATTGTGTTGCTTGGAATGGCATTATTTAATGAAATAAGTACAGTAGCTAGATTTGGTGCTTTTCTGCATTCTTTATCCAGTCAGTGACACATTATGACAAAGCTTAATGTCTCATGTCGTGTGCACTCCGGAGCAGGTTTTCTTCACCTCTCTATATTTGGCTGCATTCACTCTTCCCTCAATACCGACCAGGCTCGCTGTCCCTGCTGCTAAGAAGCCCACACTTAGCATGATGCTGCCCTCACCACGCCTTGCTTTATGGATGGCATTAGCCAGGTGATGGGAAGTGCCTGGTGTTTGCCAGACATGGTGCTTGGATTTCTGAGTTCAGTTTTTGTCTCATCAGACCAGACCTTTTCCTCCTGCTCTTTAAATGCTGTTTGCCAAACTCCAGGTGAGCTCTCAAGTGTCAGAAAGGCCTGATTGGTGGAGAGATGCTGAGATGGTTGTACCTCCGGCAGGTTCTTGTAACTCTGCAGAGAACTTTTAAAGCTCTGTCAGAGTGATCGCTGGGTTCTTGGTCACCTCCCTGACCAAGGCACTACCTGCTCAGTGACTCAATTTGGCTAAACAGCCAACTCTCCTGCTCACTGCAGGAATCCTAGTGGTTCTAATTCTTCCATTATATAGCTACTGAAGCCCCTGTGCACATGGGAGCACTACAGCTTTAGAGATGGTTGTATACTCTTTGCCCTAATGTATGCCTGGCCACAATTTTATCGTTGAGGTCTACAGAAAATGCTCGGATTCCATGGTGTGCTTTTTAGTCTGAACGTTAATAATAAACTATTCTGCACACCACCAAATGTGTGTGTCTTGTTTATATAGGTATCTATCTTTCCTTCTCCTTCCTGACTGATTCTTCTCTAGTTTGTGTCCTTGTCACTACTGGTAGCATGAGGCGGTGCCTGCAGCCCAATCAGGTTGCACAGGTAGTCCAACTCCTCCAGGATGGCACATCATAACATGCAGCTGCAAGAAGGTTTGCTGCATCTCCCAGCACAGTCTCAAGAACATGGAGGAGTTACCAGGAGAGCGGCCCTTACACGAGGAGAGCTGGACAGGGCCGTAGAAGAGCATCAACCCAGAAGCAGGACCAGTACCTGCTCCTTTGTGCAAGTAGGAACAGGAGCACTGCCAGAGCCCTACAACATGACCTCCAGCAGGCTCCTGGTGTGCATGTTTCTGACCAAACTGTCAGAATCAGACTCCATGAGGGCGGCATGAGGCCCCCACGTCCTCTAGTGGGACCTGTGCTCACAGCTCAGCACCCTGCAGCTCAATTGGCATTCACCAGAGAACACCAGAACTGGCAGGTCCACCATTGGCGCCCCATTCTCTTCACAGATGAGAGCAGGTTCACACTGTGTCATGCTTCCGGTTAAGTATTTTATTTTCTCCCTCATGTTTCATGTCTGGTCTTCCTGTTTTATTTTGTGAGCACTCACCCGTGTGTCTATTCCATATATTCCCCTTTGTGTCTTGTCTCGTCGCCAGTTCGTCAATTTTCACAGATCACGTTCCAGCATCATAGTCATAGTCACAGTCATAGCTTTCTTGCATTTTGAACCTTGCTTGTTTTTCGACCTTGCCTTTTGCCTCACATTTTGGAGACCTTTGCCTGGTTTGACTGCCTTTCCGTGTACCGACCATTGCTTGTAATAAAACCTTGTTCTGCTGATTCAACCAAGCTGAGTCATGCATTTGGGTTTATGTGTGCGTTTCAGTTCCAACAATAAATCCTTTTCTATCGACATGGAGGCCAATGCTGAAAGCCGCGCCTGTCCAGTCGTGTTTCTTGCGTATGTTTTGATTCGCTTTAAGGCCGAGAATGACCGCTCAACAGAAGCAGTGGACACAGGGATTGTCACAGCCAAACAAGCCAGTGCGTAAAGCTGTCCCAGACTCTCACTCAGTTCTTTGTTCCTAAGAAAATCAAGGAGATCCGCTGGACTTTTTCCTTCAAAATCAGTCATGGCATACATTACAGTCAGTTCTGTTTTTAGTCGGGGCAGGTCGAACAGTGCGCCGTGACTTTGTGTTAAGCTGGAAAAGGCTGTTTGCGGAAACTTTCTCCGATGTCTGAAAGTGCTGGGGGTTGAGAAGGGAGAGAAACAATAATTTTTCGTGGTCTTGAAATCGATTCCGTATCTGGCAAAGAATGTTGTCCAGAATGTTGCTGTGGAGTTGTTGGTAGTGTGCGCGAAAGTCGCCTTGCGCCGCGCCCTGGCCTCTGCGAGCGCTTGGACCACCTTAGATGCTCACCGTTTCTTCATAAACCTGATTGAATCCGCCCCTGGCGCGCTCAACTGTGTCACAAAACTCGTTCACCCTTACCATGCAGAATTGAACATCCAGTGTTTTCTTCTGTAGTATTCCAAAGAGCACATCAGCATGCTCAAAAAGCCCATTGAATGTGTTGAGCAAAAAACAAAACTCAAAATCATCCAGACGCTTATAAAATCCATCTGCACAAAGCACAGTGTCCTCATCATACTCATCATGATGTTCCAGTAAGTGATCAAACAACTCCTTTAGGGCAATCCTCTTCTCGTGGACTGCATTCACTAATCTTGATGTATATTGCCATCGTGTTGGTGCAACATGAGGAAGACGCTGCTTGCACGTCATCCAGTAGCTGAGTGCGCTTCGGGGATCTGGAGAAGAACGCAGCGAGGCCATTCAGGTTTGCAAAAAAAGACCTTGCATTCTTTAAGCTTTGAGGCCCCTTGAGTCAGTACTAAATTAAGACGATGTGCATAGCAGTGAATTTATAAGGCCATAGGTGCCCTCTCCTTAACTTTCGCTTGTACCCCATTTAGTCCAGATGCCATTACCGCTGCGCCATCGTAACACTGGGCTACAACTTTGTCCAGACAACATTCATATTCCTCGAGGAATCGGAATATAAGAGCAGCAATGTCATCAGCTCGCCTGCCACTAGTTACATCCTCATATTTGACAAAACGCTCCTTGATACCGGATGTCGTTACATAGCGCAGGACAAGTGTCAAATTTTGCCAGATGTCCCCGTAAACACTCTGTTAGTGGACAGGTGGTAATGCAAGTCTGTGTCATGCTCAGCAAGAGAAGAAAGAAGTTCCATGTAGTTGCCTCTGTTTGTGGACTGACTGCTTTCATCGTGTCCCCTAAATGAAAGGTCTTGTTTACCCAAGAACACGACACAATCAATCAGTCTTTTTAATATCTCCCTGTTTTTCTACATTGTGCAGCTCTGTTTCCCTGCGCACCTGTTCGTCTAGCTGTGTATCCACTCGGGTGTCTCCAAATGTTTTTAAAAGCACCGTAGCTTGCAAGTGTCCAGTCGTGCTTTGGTGTCTCGATACTGCCTTGGTTAAACAATTTAAGTTCGCAAATCCAGTGTAGTTCCACACACCAACTTTGCAAACAAAAGGCATTCCCAGCAGAACAATTTGCAGCACCCATCGGAAGCAGTAAGCCAGGGGTACCGCTCGTAGTTGCTTGATTGGAAGTGGCGGACAAACCCTGTACCTGCCTGGGATAGGTTAGCTAGCTCGGGGGTCGGCCAACCTTGTCTCACAGGATCTAGCTTCTCTTGAAAGGTCCTTCTTGAAATTGGACTTGTAAGTATATCTGCAACCAAATCGACTTTTTGCCCCCCTTCGGCCATTGTGGGTTAAAAAAGCAAGTAGATATACTAGATTTCTCTGCTAACGGTCCCTGGGTGTGGCTCCGATGCGGCTCGGTTGATCTGCATAGCCCTGCCGGCTCTCACAAGTGAGTATCCAATCACAGGACGCATACATGTCACGTTCAATGTGATGCCAGGTAGAAGGCCTTACTGTCAACAACTCTTGATCTGATTGGCTATCGCAACTATCTATCAACTCTATGTGCCCTCGTTCACTTACAGTGCACAGACGCCCGCATTGTTGATTCTGAAGGCCTCGGCAGATTTCATACACGAGGCAACACAAGCTAGCTGAATTCTGATTGGATAAAAACTCTAACCTAAACACAACAACACTGGAAGGAGCATAATGTGACATGAAGACAGGGAAGGTAAATTAAAAATTGAATTAACTTTTATCATAATTATGATGATGATGATTTCTGGTTATGTTAGGCCAGCAGAGAAGGCCTTGCTGGCCCTGACGGCCCACCACTGCTTTTTTTATCCAACACATATGATCATCTTCTACATGTCAGCTCCGTGATAGACAGGCGACCAGTTCAGGGTGTGCCCTGCCCTCGCTCAATGTCAGCAGGGAATGGCTCCAGTTCCCCCTCGACCCTATAAGGATAAGTGGTATAGCTAATGGATGGATGGATATAATCATCTTGCAAAATATGTTGCATTGTTTTAGGTTTAATAACCTAACAAGATTAAAACCTTAACTAACAACAATATTATTATATTATATTACACTCACACAGGTCTTTTTGCACGAATAATACTTTTAAACTTTGTTTGTAATAACTCTGTACCTTTACTTAGGTAATATTTTGAATTCTAGATTTGTACTTCCACACTTCCTTGTAATGGAGTATTTCAACAGTTTACTATTGGTAAACAACCTGAATACATCTTCCTCGACTGATTTCAACTGTGATGGGTGTTGTGAAGTGTTGGGCTAATTTGTGCTGTTTCTACAATGGCAGGCATGGCTACAATGGCAAGATAATGGCTTATGTTAATCTCTAGTTTCTATGAAAAGCTTTTATGATAAAAGGCTCATTGACTTTTAGTGTCACAAGGTCTCAGCCCTGTCACACTGAAGTTCATGCTCTCAGTGGAAAGGTTATGTAGTGAATCAAGTGAATGTTATGTTGTATTATTTTTACTTCCACCTTTCCAAAAACATTTTCTGCAATGTTCAGTTCTTTTTTGTCAGCTTGCTTTGGTGTGTTGTTGATGTAGCAAACAGCACAAACACAAACACTCCTAGCATCTCGATGCTCTCCATACATTCTGTTTCTGTAGCAGCAAGGTACACCTGCTAAAGTCTTCCCTGGGGAACAGGCTCTTGCTGTTAATAGTGCCCCAGTCCATCTGCTTTTCAGACTCAGGTAATAGTATCTCTTTAGGCTGCCCAATAGCAGCCACCCCTCAACAATCAAACACACACACACACACACACACACACACACACACACACACACACACTCTGTGAGTACTTATAATAATTGTTCAACCACTAATTTTAAGGTACACTATTAGGCTTTAAATAGAGTATCAGTGTGTTGCCACATAAAAAACATAATAATAATAATAATAATAATAATAATGATAATAATAATAATAATTATTATTATTATTATTAAAATAATAATAACTAATAATAATTATAATAGTTTATAGCACTTTTCAATACAAATAATAAAGTGCCTCACATGAATCAAATACAAACATCAAAACAAAGCGAAGCCTGACGGCAAAGGCCCTGTCTCCTTTAGTTTTTAACCTAGACCTTGGAATGGCCAGCAGCGAACTACCAGAGGATCTCAGACTGCGCCGTGACTCATAAGGGGATATAAGTTCAGAAACATAAGGAGGGACCAGCCCAAGTCTGGCCTTAAAAGTAATTAGAATAACTTTAAAATCAATTCTGAAATAAACAGGCAGCCAGTGAAGGGATGCAAGGACAGGACTGATGTGGGCACATTTTTTGGACCGGGTTAGTAGTCGAACTGCAGCATTCTGAATTTACTGTAGATGATGGATTGATTTTTGACAGACAGGTGTAGAGAGAGTTGCACTTGTCAAGGGCGGAAGAAATAAAAGTGTGGATGAGTTTCTCTAAGTCTCTGGCAGAAACTAGAGACTTGACCTTGGCTATGTTCCTTAAATGATAAAAGCATTATTGAACAATATTCTTCACCTTGGGCATGAAACACAAATCCTGATCAAAAATTACTTTGAGATTTTTGGCTGACAGTATACTGTGGTTTGTTAATTGACCTAAGTTTTCTATGATTTAGATTCTTTTTGCAGGTGGATCAAGTACAATGACCTTGGATTTTGTCTGATTTAATTGCAAGAAATTGTCTGACGTTCAGTATTTTATTTTGCCGAGACAGTTGTGGAAGGTTGCTATGTTGGACTTATTAGCGGGTCTGACTGGTAGGTAAAGTTGTGTGTCATTGGCGTAGAAGTGAATATTAACACTGAATTTACGGATGATGTCACCAAGCAGTAGCATATAACTGGAAAATAAAATTGGACCCAGAATTGAGCCTTGGGGGACACTGTAGGGTGAGTTAGTGGAGAGTGAGACTGATCCAGCCATTGACACAGAGAAGCATCTATTGGATAGACAGGACCTGAACCAGTTTACACACCAGCCACACCACTGATTCTTACCCACTTCCCCAGTCTGTTGATGAGTATATCATGATCTATTGTGTCGAAAGTGGCGCTGAGGTCTAACAGAACTAAAATGGAACAATCACCTACATCTTCAGCCAATAAAAGGTCATTGCAAACTGTAAGAAGAGCCGTCTCAGTTCTGTGGAATGATGGGAAGCCTAACGGGAATATTTCAAACAGATTATTATTTGTGCTAGTAACTTTTTGAACACAACTTTTTGAATAATTTAAGACAAAAATGGAAGTTTAGAGACAGGTCTGTAATTCTCCAGAGTGGTAGGATTCAAGTTGGGTCTTCTTAAGAAGAGGTTCGATAAGAGCAGTTTTAAAATAGGCAGGGACAGAACCAGAAGTCAGGGAGCTATTAACAACTGCTAAAATAGAAGGACTAATAGCAGGCATAGTGTCCTTCAATAGTCTTGTAGGGATCACATCCAAAGAGCAACATGAAGATTTCATTTGTTTAACCATCTCAGTGAGTGTAAACAAAGACATTGGTGTGAATGAGCTGAGGGAGGAAGTATGAAATCATCTGTGAGTTAAAGGCTCTGGGACAGAAAGATTGCGAGGGCAGGATCTATCAGTCTGGGATCTGATTTTTTCAATTTTTCCAGTAAAAAAATAAACTGTTCACAGAGTTCAGGTGAAGAATGCAAGTTATTGTTAGACGGGGGACCAACAAGCCGTTCGAGTGTTTTAAACAATACTTTTGGGTTCTGGGCGTTCTAGGTGGAGAAGTAAGTTGTTCGAGTATCATTAACTGCAGCATTGTATCTTTTAATTAAGTCTTTCATAAGTTCATAATGAACATGAAATTTGTGCGCCTTCCATTTTCGTTCTACTTTCCATAACTCTCTCTTTAGGAAGCAGGTGTGGTCATTAATCCATGGGGGGACTTAAGAAAGAGCTTTGGTTCTGGATTTGATTGGGGCAACTGAATTCAATGTTGCCAGGCAGAGGCAGTTAAAGGAGTACACCAGAACGTCGACTCAGGATCAGAATGGAGAGGCAGATAAGGTGAGAGGGTAGAGAATGTACAGGAAAATTTACAAGCTGTTGTTGAGTTAATGATGCGGGAGAGAGTGGAGACCAGTGTAGTTGTAGGAGGCAGAGGAGAATATAAATTGAGCACAATACTAAGATGATCAGATTCTGAAGTTGTTGCAGCGGTTTTGTAGAGCAGATTGTAGAAAGATGATGGAGCTTCAACACCTGTTGTTCAATGCTTTAACTTCAAAAGTCACAAAGCGTTGAACAGCAAGTGTGTCCCAGCCCGGTCCATCACTTTTTAGTGTCCCCTGGAAACACTTCTATTGTCATCTGTGCTACTTGCAGTGCGTTTGTGTATTTGGTTGTGAGTATTTGCAGCATATTTGTTGTCAATTGATTATGTTTTCTGAATTTGTTTGTGTTTTGTCTCTTTGCACATGTTTTCTTAAGTTGCAATGTGTTGAGCTCTCAGGGTCACCATATTTTATTATACAGTTGACTACGATTTTATTCGTATGTCATATATCTTTTGTGAAACTAAGACTTTTTTGAAACTATGTCAAGCAGCAAAACATTTCATCCACACGAGTAAAGGTATGTTTTCACACGAATTTCAAAAATCAGACTTCAACTTTTCAGCTTTAGGGCCAAGTCGTCTTTTTACATAGTCCTCTAGGACAAATGATGCCTAATCATAGACATGTCAAATTTAAGAAGACATTTAAAAATAGAGAAAACATCCTGCAATATTTTTACAGAAAAAGTTGTCATTTTGTCATTATTAGTTATTGAGAGTACATTGGGCAAAATGGCAAATTAGGTTCAATAGAATGAAGTGTTGCGAAGGTGAAGGTGGTCTGAATACTTATGAAGCTACTGTTGCTCGGCTTTTAAATGTTGCAGTTGCTCCAAGATTTGCGTGAGTCATAGTTGGATTGGAACCAGCTTCTGAATCTATGTTATTGTGTCAGATATAGTTTGTGTGAAAACATGTAATGTATAAGCTGTTGGGCAAAGTTTTAAAGAGCGATGAAGATGTTAAACAAGGAAGGCCAGCACCAGTCAGAGAGTGAGGTAAGATCAGTTTCCCATTTCAAATAGATGGGTCGTGCACTGCAGTTTAAAGAGACAAGATTGGAATATAAAGAAGACATACCCATGAGCTTTGGAATTAGGAAGACTTGCAAGGGGCTGGGTGGGTGGAAATACATCAGAGGGAAGTCAGTATGTCTCTAAGGCAGTGCAGAGAACGAGGTTGAACCTGGGAGTGAGTAATCTTCTTTAAGGTGTAGATAGGTAGATAGCCGTTAATACATGAACACCTCCAGAACCCCATCGAGAGAGTACGAGGGGTGTGGATCTGGACAGCAGAAAATTGTTCAAACTGATGATAAGTCATGGGGGATACATGGACTTTTTCATTTTCCCATCAAATAAATAGAGTATGAGACACAGGGTTTGGTTCCAATACATAGAGTTTCTTCTTTGGGTCAAATGCAGAATAAAGGTTTCTGCAATTGCATCTAACGGATATTATGGGAATATAATAAGCCAGCTTTTGAAAGATTTAAAATAAGAAGCCAACAGTAGTCCAGATCTTTGAGAAAAGATTCTGGCGGAGGTAACCAGACCATAGAGAGTTAAAAAAAAAATTCACAGGAGGAGCCACATTCAGCTTAATAACAGAAGCTCTACTGTAGAGATACAATACCATCCGAAAGCTGAAACAAAGTTCTCTTTTACAGCCAGATTTAAAGTATATAGTATCAGAACATGAGAAATGGAATTGTCAGTACGTCACCAGCATTAGGCGACTAATGGTGTTTAGTTCCACTGATGCATAAATGACTGATTTGTGAATGTTGTTGGACGACTGCTTGAACATGGGGTTGTTAGGACAGAGTGACCAAGGTCAGTGATAAAGGACTGTCTTATCTGGTAGAGCAAGATAATTCACAGTAAGATGAGCCACCATGACCTGGGCAGACGCATGCTGTAGGGGAAGACAGAAGCATTTTGATTATTTTTATGAACCTAGACCTGCACCTGAAGTGAGTAGTAACAGCCCATAAGTAATCGCACTCTAGGCGATCAAAGGATTTTTGTGCATCTAGGGGAAAAAAAATGTTCCTGAGATGAAGTAGAATCAATGATATGTAGTAAACGTTGAATATTATCCGAAGCTTGAGGGTCTCCAATAAATTCCTCCATGATCTAGATCAACTAAGGAATATATGCACTTGTCTTACCTAACTGGTCGCACTTTGGCAAACAATTTAAAACCTAAATTGAGATTTGATGAGAATTATACTGTAGCACCATAAGGGTTCTTCATTCTTTTTTTAGTAGTGATTAGGGTTTAGAAAAGGATCAGAGTGGAGAACTGTAGGGCCTGCCTTAATCTGATGCCTTATTTTCGGCATCAGATCAGGAGCATCATTTAGTTCTGTAAAGGAATAAAAGGGTCTAATTGTGCTATCTGCTCAGATGAGAGAGGTGGTAAGGGACTGATTCTACATTATAGCGGTGCATAGTCGCTTGTAGTGAAAAACAAAAACAAGTTCTAAAGCAAACTCAAAGCAAGTCATCTGCTTGGCATCTCAGCATTCTCATAGATTTGTTGCATGGTTTGCTGGTAAAGAAATTCAGCTCAGTGTTTTCAGCTGAGTCTTTTCTTATTTAGCTCCTTCAGGTGACCTCTGTCGTTTGACAGTATTCAAGTTTACCTATTTCTCCATCAAGCAGCTTTGGTGTTTGGCTACATTTTCTATTCAGATATGAAAAAGAAAGGTAGAATTAACACGTATATAGCACTTTATTGTCTCCCACAAAGTTTGTGGGTTGACATCTTGACTGAGTTAAAATTATAAGAAGAATTCTAAGAAATTGTAGGAGTTTGTCACATATTTAACAATTACAGGGGGAAATAAAGTTATCAGTCCTAGTTTATGATCGTTGGCATGGAGAGAAGAAAGTGAATTCTTTACTGTTTGGGTTTAATAAGAGCCAGATGTCAATAGTGTTTAGTTCTTGTATGAATGACTTCATGACTACTACTAGACGAGGCCAGAAGGTTACTTACTACATAAAATCCTTTATGTACATTGTAATTAAGGCAGTGTTTGTAAAGTCTGCCACAGTTAATTTTACATTGTCAAAGAAGCTTCAGTCAAACGAACTTGGTGACTGTATAAAAGAGATAAGGAATCTTGTTGAATCCATGACCACAAAAGTATAACAAAATCTACCAACCGAATCATCTCACAAAGCGCCAACTTTCACCTTCAGTTTCCTCTGTATAAGAACTCATCTGGACTTAGGGCACAAGAACAGCCTTTGAGAGAACTTTATATTGTCTGCTTTGAAATCTCTCAACATCATTTTGGTTAAGGTAAGTTTGTTGTAAGTATGTTTTGATGCCTCAGACTGAGAAGTTGGACAGACTGAGGCCATGTACATTCGGACTAATGACATTAAGAAAGACTAATGACCTGAAGAAAGGTGTGAGCCACAGTGAGACTAGTAAAGCTGATATCTATGTTAATGAGTTGGTTACCAGTGATATTATTTTAAGATTAAAAAGTGTTTTGTAAGGTCACACTGACGTTGACGTTGGACCTTTCACCATCAAAATCTGTGGTTTAGGGTTTAGGAAACCAGTTTGTCCTTGAGTTCAAGTGAATTTACAGTACATTTGTACAAAGTTTGAAGGGATTCCCTTGAGAAGTTCTTGAGATATCGTGTTCACGAGGCCAAAACCATGTTTTATGAGGTCATTGTGACCTTTGACCTTTGTCCACCAAAATCTAATCAGTTTATCTTTGAGTCCTAGTGAATGTTTGTGCAAAATTTGAAGTTCTGCCAAGGTGTTACTGAGATATTGTGCCCAAGAAAATGGAACGGACGGACAGAAAAAGAAAATAGAATGAGATATCTAGATTTTAACAGGAGTGAAGTTTTTCGTCATGTTTTATTTTGACTTTAAGGCTTCTGAATGTGCTGAACTTACAAACCAACTAGTGAGAAAAAAACTTCATTATCATTTCACAGTTCTATTATCAAAAGTGAAAGTGTCCAAGCTCAGAGTCAGGGTGTAAACTACGGGGGAGCCAGGATGTGCTCAAACTATGCTAATGCATAAAATCATGGATTGTTGCGATTTATCACTATTTCTCTTAAATGTTATGCAAATGTTATGGCTCCTTTAAGAATAGCTCTGTTCGTAGGGGGTGTGAGTGGTGGAGCGAGAGAAAGAGAGAGAGAGTGCAGTTGTGCGTGAAGGTGAAGCTAGCCACTGGAGTAGTTAAGACTGATGATAGCTATAAGTAGCAGGGTACAGTCAGCACAGTTTTAGCTGGTTGTAAGAAAATACTTGCTGCACTCCTCAGGACCAAAACTGGACTCCTGTGTCTTATTTGTCACACTAGAGTTTGAAGTGAAGGGGGTTCGCTGAAAGCAAACTTTCAGTGTGATTACTAGAATTGACGAATAAGGTCCTGGGGCCCGCTCAGTGATGCTCGCACATTTAGAGCTTACAATGAGAACACGAACAAGAAATGAAAACTGTTAAGTCAGAAGTGAAAACTGTGAAAGTTGCACTGATGCATGACTGTTGCTATGGCTACAACTGTGGTACTAGAAAAGACGAATGGTGCATTTATAGACTGTTATCATCACTTATCTCTGTGGTTCTCATTAAAAAAATCTGTTGTTGTGGCGACATATACGTAGCAACTATATGACACAGATGGAGGATGTTGGAGTGTTGTTCTATAGTTGGAATTGCAATATTTAGGCAAGATGGTGGGCTGTTAACAACAGTGCTGATCTTCAGGACCACTAACACATCACCTCGCCTGTTTATGTGTTTTGGCATCTTCGGCCAAACGGCTGTCTATTTGGAGTCCTTGGCATAAAGATGTTTCAGAAGTCGTGTTAATGCTGCAGCCTGTGCTGTAAAGTGCCTCTGGATGAAAGTGTTTTTTTGATAAAAGGCATGCTGTGCCTGTGAAGTTGACTAGTTAGCAGTTAGCCAGCATACTGGCTCAGTGTGTTCCCAGTTACCATAACCTGCTAGCTCAGTATGTCTTCTTCAACACCTTGACTCTGTGCTAATTGGGACAAACCCCCCGTAGTGTGACCCTCAAGGGGAGCCATTCTGGTGTGTGCATGTGTGTGTGCACATGTGCGTGTGTGTGTGTGAATTACACAACATGAGGTGCCAGAAAGGAACACAGAAAAAGAGAGATACTGTTAGCATCCATAATCCCCATATCCCCATATATATTATGTTTTTTTCTCATCTGATTGCTTTCCCCACACAACCAAAGGGTAATAGTTTTAATATTAGACTTGTATTAGGCATGCAAAGATTTGGTCTAAAACCAAAGGTTAGTTGACCCAGATAAAAGTTCCATACCGTATTCGCTTAGTGTGTTGCCAAGGAAGAGTTCCCACTGTTTTTCAGCCCCTATGCCAAGCAATGCTGTGGTTTGTATGTGTACATGTGAACGTGTCTTTGCGTGTGCAACATCATTTATTAATGTTGTTGCATCCTTGAACCAATTTCTTCACAGAGGCAGACATCATGCTGGGTATCGCACAGGCACACCCTCCCATGTCCTTGGTGATGGTAGTTCAATACTTCTCTCCATCTCCTCTCCTCTTTACACTCTTCTTCCAACCTTTTTGAGGTTGTTTATCACTTACTCTTAGACCTGGGCCCGGATAAAATCTAAGTGTCGCATTTTATTATTTAATAGTGAGTGGGACTTAGGGCTCTAAAAAGGAACAAGTAATCCATTCTGCCAGAATCATTCCATACTATCTGATAATGACTGTCAAATGTTGAACTATTGACTAATGTGTTAGCACAGTTAAATGTTAGCCAAATCATGTTAGAATGTTAGCTTCATTGTGTGGACACATGAATTTAAACAGCTTTATAGCCAGAGAATATCATTTTTATATAAAATAAATACATCTATACTAATAAAGCCTCGTTCTACAGGTATAACATTTATAACCTGTGTTGATGTTGCACTTCGGACAGTCGAGCTGTTGCACCAGTTGCTACAGTTTCTGTTTTTAAAAACACAATGGAACGCTTGTGATGCGGGTTTAAAAGTGTATCACTTTGCCTGGCGTCCACTCTAGTTTTTAGGTGACTAAAATGGAGAATTTTAGAAATGCTGTTGATACTGTGTTCAAGCTCACAAGAGGCGTGAGTTCCTCAGGTTGGTTGGACCAAAGTTGAGAAATTTTGTGCTATTTGCTATGGGCTTGGAGATGCTTAAGCACTTGGACAGCAATGATTCTGATGGAGGGGATTTGTAGGGGGTGGAAAATGACAGTGACTTTTCCTGGGTGGATGAAAGCACTTCATGATTCAAAATACTGAGCTAAGGAAAAATAGGTGGTTACTTTCATTAGAGACTGCAGATCCAGATATTCCATTCACCGCTGATGCACCGGGCGAACTGCGCCGTCCTCTCCTTGCTGAGCCAACTGGAGCGCTCAACCTGCCCTTGGAGCCATCTCAGCCAGAGATGGCTGTGAAAAAAGGGAAGGATGTTATGGTGTGGACTTCAGCCAGCTGAATGTCCAGGGAGAGGGTAGAGCCATAATATCCTGACTGAAGCCGCTGGCCAAACGGTGCACCCAAACCACAACATTGAAAATGGGGTCACAGGGCGTCACAGGGCGTCCCGGTGTCATCACCTGGTAGAGTGCATACCATGAATGCTCAGTCCATTCCGCAGAGGCTCGGGTCCAAGTCTGGCCCAGGCGGTTAGCTGTATATATCCCCCCTCTCTCTCTCCCCCAAACTGACATGTCTCTCTTACTGTAGCTGCAGGCAAAATGCCCCAAAAATAACCTAAAAAACAGAAAATGCATTCACAGATTTCTCCTATAAGGGTGTTAAAAAATGTATAACATCATAAGGCCGTCTTTTACTTGTTATGTTCTGAGTTATGGTGAATGAATGTCTTTATCAAAAATACTACTTTGAATATGTGTAATAATTACTGTTTACGTTACAATATGCAAATATATGATATAGATTAGGAAACTTGGTAAAATTTAGATTGTGGTGTTATTTCATTTTTTTTTAAAGGTATCCTAACATAATAAATACATCAGTATTTCAATTAGGTATTGGTCATGAGCGATTATAGAGTCTAGTTCTAGTGTTAAAGTTCAGTAGTGCTCTTGTCATGTATAGACCCAAACTAAGAATGGAAATGAAATGTGTTTCAGCTGTGAAGAACCATTGTTAATGCATACTTGGGAGCAACTAATATCTCACCTGAGCCCAATTTGTAAGGGAATTAATAGTGGGAGAATAAGTACAGGATATATGATATGGGGATCACTGATAAAGTATCAAGGCTGCAAAATGCAAACCACAAACGGATGTTGTGGAAAGTCCAATAATTCAGATATTAAATGGGTACAAAAATATGATATATGGGGGGGGGGGTACCTGTCTGTTGTAAGGTAAATACCTCCAGCCAGTATAATGTGAGGTCTGGAAAATGTTTTGATCAAGGGTCACTCCTGCGTTGCTGATACACTTGTCTCGTCGCCACTAATAATTACAGTGGGTGCTTAAGCTAAATGCTAACTAATAACTAAACTAAAATACATAGATTTTGGTGGCTAAAGGTCAAACATCAAGGTCACTATGACCTCACAAAACACGTTTTTGACCATAACTGACAAATTAATTCAATAATTATAACACAATTTAACTCAAATGTGTATAAGGATAAAATAAATTGATAATATTTTATATCGAAAAGGTCAAAGGTCAACTTCACTGTGACATAATAATGTTTTGCAAAAACAGTTCTGGCCATTATTCAATACTGTAACTCAGAAAGGAGAGACTTTGAGCATATTTCCTGTAACTTGGCTGGTTGGCGGAGGGATACAACCACGAGGTGGTAATTCTATTTTTTATTTTTTCTGTTGGCGCTTGTTAATCAAGCAACCATGCTCCTACATGAACACTTCTTTTTAAGGCCTCTTTGTGTCTGGTGACTCCTGGTGTTGGCATCATAAAAGACACAGTGAGAGACAGCAATGCTCATCACTGACCCCGTTCTCCACACAGATCTACCTCAGGACACGTCATGTTGAATAGGCTGAATGCAACACATAAACTGACAATTTCTACTGTGATTATCTTTGTGATTATTTTTTTCCATAAAAATTCTACTAATAAAGGGGCATTAAATCTTCACTTTGGCCATGCAGTTTATCTCATTCTGCGAACTTTATGTTGTTTTCATCTGCCAAATATTCTCCTTCACATTTTTGAGTCAGAATGACCAATGCATGAATTTCAGCAAAGCTTCTCTGGAGCACTGAGTCACCTCATATGGCTTTGAAACCTCACTTATCAAAGTGCTGATTGCCAGACCTCCTGTATTGCTTTCAAAAGCTGCTAATTTATCATTCACTCTCATACAATCTTCTATTGTAGCAGGCTAGTGCTTGTGATTGAGTTATTTCAAAGTCCCTTTTTTTCCATCAGATGTAAATTTTGTCCACCCATTGTAAAGTAAAAAAAAAAACCCTTTTCAAAATTATTTATAAAATAATAAAAAATATATATTTTCCTCTTCATAAAGGATTTGAATAGTACCGTTGTTCATTTTCATTTATGCTACCCTCACCAAACAAAAGATTGCTCTTTCACTCCACTCCCTCCAGCAACGACCAGTGAGGGAGTTATTAAGGAGCAGTGTAACTTTCTTAAGTGGTCGGATTGTGGATGGGAGTGTTTGATGGGTAAATTGGGAGCTGTGGGGGCCGGAGACTCCACAGCCTTGAGTCTCAGCACCACGCCAACGCCGAACAATCTGTAATTGGCACCAAATAGAGACACCCAACTGTCACCCATAAGGAGAGTCAGAGAAGGAGAGGAACAGAGGAGACTGAGTTACAAGATGGCAAGACCAGTGAGGGATCTGCTACTGTGACAAATATAAACCAAATCTCTCTCCGCTCTGTTGTTTCTCTCCCTTTTTTTCCCTTTCCATCTGTCTCTCTTTCTTTCCTCCAAATCTCTCTATTACTCTCTAAATTTTTATTTCTTTATTTTCCAATACCATTTTTTTTCTCCTTTCAGGGTTCTCTTTCTATAGTTTCCACTTAATTATCTGTCAAACTCTTTATCATTTCACTTTACTCTGAAACTCATCTATCTCATTCATTTTATCTGTTTTCCTCATTGTTTTCTACGTCTCTCCACTTCTATTACTCGTTTACTCTCATTACTCCTGTCTTAACAGTTCCTCCTCTACGAGTCAGTAGATTTGTAGGAAATAAGTATATTAATGAATATTGAACTTTTTCCGTCTTTCAATCCTTTTGTGCTCATATCATTACTGGAGACATTTTGTGTTTTCATTTGGTCTCTTCAAGTGTAATCTGCTGTTCAATATGTTGTCGTAAGGAACAATGCGATAGATTCAAGTTGTCATGAAGGAATGCCACCTTCCTCATCATCCTGGCTTATCGGTCTCGTTCTCTTCATCTTTTCCCTAAACCAAGGTCTTGAGAAACTTGGGCTTCATGTTTAGTGACAGACCTTAGCTGACTCAATACACCACCCAGCTCTTGGTCAAGGCCATGGTTATCTCTCACCTCTTCCTACACCTCCTGCTGCAGTGTCCCTCTGGCAGGTCGC
The DNA here is from genome assembly GCF_002814215.2 of Seriola lalandi dorsalis. Classification (NCBI taxonomy): domain Eukaryota; kingdom Metazoa; phylum Chordata; class Actinopteri; order Carangiformes; family Carangidae; genus Seriola; species Seriola lalandi. The sequence goes on along the minus strand of NW_019525549.1, from coordinate 837,443 downwards.
CCTTCACATGTCATTCCTACCCAAGGCTGCCCAGATACTGAAAGTGCTCTTAAATACACTGAAGTCTAGACTATGGTTTGAAAGTTTGTCAGTATTTGGAAAACAGTTTCCAAAATTTAGAAGCAGGTTGACATTGTAGCTCAAAGCATGTTTGATACATTCGTCATTTCTTAATATTTTGGAGTAGGAAAACACACTTGCTGTTACCGTCGGTAACCACAGATCTCACCAACACAACCAGAACTGAAATCTGAAGTATTAAAACTTTAAGTGTAAATTGATTTGAAAGCTTTACCCTATTATTCCATAATAATGTTCCTTTGACAAAAGTGAATGCAGACCTTATGTTTAGTGTGAAAAATGATACAGCTTAAGCACATTCCAAGAGTTCGGATAAAGTCTTGTGTTGTCTGTGCACATCAGTTCTCCAGCTCTTTGTTTTTCTGTTTTGGGCAGATTACACTTTTAAACTTAAACTAGTTGTAAAAGGCAAGTGTGTTTTCGAAGTCATTCCTGAGTATTCTGCTCTGTTAACACCTTGCAGCACACCAGGGTGAAGGCAGAGCTGCTCAACATGCAGCCCCAGCCCTGTGTGTGTGTGTGTGTGTGTGTGTGTGTGCTTGTGTGTGTGAGCACTCAGTAGTCCAAGCCCCCCCACAGTGCTTCACCGTAGGTGTGCAGATGAAAGCACTGCTAGTGAGTGTGCATACTGTATACACACACGCACACACACACACACACACACACACACACACACACACACACACACACATAGAAAGAGAATGTTTGAAGTGGCACCCAGCAGCTGAGCTGAGTTGTGGCCGTAACTTCAGTTTGACATCTGGCTAAAATCCCCCTGAGATGAGCACACTCATACACTACACCCCCCACTCCCCCA